>NC_089565.1:2779363-3088181 GCF_040115645.1 Euwallacea fornicatus | reverse complement strand
CTCAATTAGGGTTAATATGTCCCTATTAATATGTTAGTTGTGTGTTCCGGGCCTTCAAAATATCAAAAAAATATAAATTTTGATAATATTTAAAGAAATATCTCCAATAAAAATCACGTATTCAACCATTATGAAAGTAATCGTGGCCAACGATAAAGTGGTATCGGAGTTTCGTTGCGATAATCTGGGTTCCAACCTATTTTTTTGTGTAATATCGTATACCATGGTCGAATGAAAAATACTTCCATAATTAGAGAGAAATTTTCTTAACACACTGGCGGGTGTGTAAAATTAACTCGTGAGTTGAGAATGACTTTTTTGCCTTATTAAGTAAATAACTATTAAAAGAACAAAAAATTTTCGGATAAAGCATTGTTTATATTATATATTTCGCTGCTGTAAATTTTAAGATCATTTGTTATAGAGAAATTTATAACTATTAATGAGTTGAAAATGAGACAAATCAAATGATTTCAGTGCGAATTAAAAACAAATACTTGATGTTACTTTTAATGATCTTGTTTTACATAGTTGCCGGGACTTTTTAATGTATAAAAATGCAGTATGATACAATGAGAAACGTTTCCGTAAACACATAATTGGAAACAGAAATCTCACTAAATATTTGAATCTCTGGAAATGAAAATAAACTAAGTAGGTAAATAGGAATTTGAAATATACCTAGATATACCATGCGGCTCTAAATTTTCTTCCGCTACATCATTAAATATGGTATGACATAAGATGCTTGTTTATTTTTTTAATTGCTTACGTCACCGTTTACACAAAATAGCCGATTTTTAAAATCTTAGTGAAGCGACCTCAAATTTATCAATTAGTTTTTGAGAAAAGAAAGTGTAAATTTGGTAAAAAATGCATTACACAATCAGCTAAATAGTGCGTAAACAATGAATAAACTTGTATGTTGATAGGAAATTGCTTTGTTTTTAATTTTGTGGTCACAATCTGGTTAAGAAAAAAAGAATAATAAGATAATATATAAATGTATAAAAAAATAGTCAAACACTGTTTGTAAGCACATCTTACGTCATATATTTAATGCTGATTTTGTTTTTTTTTTAATAATAATTTCAAAATAAGTTATCGGGGGGGAGAACCTAAAACCACACGGTATATATATAATAGCAAAGTGGTTACTGGTATAAAATTATAACATGCCTACGTATAAATTTTCAATTTGTGATAATTTTAATTTTAACTCTTTTAAAACAATGAACAACTGAATGTAGAAATTACTTAATAAATCATAGGCCTTAAGATCCCTTCTAGTTCATGAGGAGTTCTTTAGTCTCTTATATATTTTGATGTTTGAATGTAAGTGAATATCAAATGGTTTGTTGTTTTAGAAGAAAAATGTACTAATAATTACCTACCAACACACCATGAATCGTAATTTATATATTTTCTTAGAAATATCACTTCCAAGACAAAGTCCTATCTTTTTTTTAAGTAATAAGTTATATTAGATTTAAGCATTTCTCTTCTTTTAACACCCACCAATTCAAGGTTTCATTGCGTGAATTCTAGCAAATTATAGTATAAGGTGATTGAAGAGTAAATCAGTGATATTCAAAATCCATATGAAAATTAACATAGGAAAAATGTCATATAGGATTCTGTGCGAAGGTAAAAAATTTTATATTTGTAAAATATTAAATGTATCCTCTAGAACAAAATAATGGAAAAAAGTTCATAAAAGCAAATGTATTAAGTCAATTTATTATCGAGATACTGGGACATAAAGATATTTATTAAATAATACAGAATTTCGAGAAACTGTTCAAAGTTGCTTTCATTTTGTCGAATGCAGCATGACGAATTCATGATTTTTTGGCATTTCGTAAAGCATCCTGGTGACTATTAAGCTATTATAAGATCAAAACTTACACAAACAGTATTTTCGATATGGACACAATAAAATTTAAAAACATCGTGGTATTCGTAGTTTTAAGAAATTAAACGGGATTCGAACAAAAATAAAGATATAAAATTTAGGTAATAGACTGTAAATCTTAAGAAAAATATTAACACATACCAATGGCGTAGGAGCAAATTTTTTTAGAAGGATTTTATGTATCAGGATCTCAGAAAATACATTACCCTATATAGTAGCTAGACGCAAACTATTCTTAAATTAAGCAGCACGTATTACCTAATACTCATATAAAATTTGAAAGCTTTATTTGCGGGAAATGAAGCACACTAAAGTGAAAATGCAATTTTTTCTTAAGTTTTAACACCCTGTAACATCGCTACTGAGTGAGATCGGCCACATTGCCTATATGAATTTTCTTCCTTATTTTGTACGAGATAATGCATAACTAAAGTAGTGCCGTGCAATTCTGAAACATCGTGTATATATACTTAAATGTATCGTATTTCGTTATATGTATTAGGCTTAGTTACAATTGGCTGAAAGTTGAGAGGTTCATATATGTAGGATTTAAGTATTACAATGTTTTCTATCGAAGATATCGCATGAGGAGTATTTCTAGACAAATATTCCGTTAAAATGTTTTGGTGAGGATAAAGAGGTGGTTCTGAGTTTTAGGGAAAACAGATTATCGAGTTAAGGCAATATTCGGGTGTCAGCTGTGTCAGCAAATTTACCTTTATGTAGGAGGCAAAAAGAAAAAAAGAGTATTCAGTATCCGTTGAAAAATATATTTGGATATAGTGAAAACTTTATAAAACTTATTTGTCAAAATACTACTTTCAGTATTTATACATCTTTATTTTCACTGCCTGCTATTGCCATTAAGTGCTGTTAATCATATCGTGTATTTCCTAAAAATCGAATATTCTTCAACATATTGTCAGTCACCACCCTAATATCTTCAAAAATTTGTTACAGTTCGTCAGTTGCCCATCCATCAGAACTGCCGCCATCGCCACACCAGTGGGACTGACCTTGGGGCAAGTCTGTGGGCAGATAACGCCGGACGACTTCCAACAAAACTATCATTTTCTTAAAAGTTCCAATTTAGTGTAGGTTACATTTAAGTATAAAAAAACACCAAATATTTATCAGGGAATCTATGCAATGCAAGAGGGAAAGGACAATCGCGCTGCAACTTTACTAATCTGTGTTATGTGTATACTTTATTCGCTCAGTTTTTTTTAATTCCGTAGCCCTGCTAGCATGGTGAGTTAGTTTGTTCGATGAAGAACTGACTTGCATCTGACTGCGTTTAAGGTGATAAACTCACCTAGTCTAGTTAGTCTATGTGCGTATTTATATTGGTGTAGGTCACTTGCCTGTTCGCCGCCTTAGAAGTAAGGACTATGTGTAAAAATATGGAAAGCAACGGACTCAATTTTCTTCCTCACTGATGGCCAAGGTTAGTCAGCAATAAAGCAAATTATTCTGGATATTATGATTATTTTGATTTTTTCGTGCAAAGTTTCGCAGAGATGGTATGTTTCGACAATTGTGCCTTTGCTTTTCAAAATCGCTAAATGTGCGAAATCATCAGACTAAAACAGAAAAAAAAATCAAAAAATTCACCCTATAGAAAACGCGCCTAAATCTATGTTTAGTAAATGTGTAACGTTCGAAATTTAAATCGGTGATGTTTTAGCAATGTAACGAAATGTAGATAAGAGTGTACAGATATCACTGCCTTCAGTAGATTATAGATAGTAAACGAAAGTAGTTCTGTAAGAATGGCAAAAGTCTGGTAAAGACACTAAGAAGCAGTTATCTTGAGAAAATATACTTCCTTCAAAAACATATACAGATATCAAAAACTCAAATGGAAACATAGTGCAAGTACGAGGGTCGCACAAATTTTAATATGCCTTCCACAAAGACCAACAAAGTGCCGACTTCGTCCACTTCTTTGGGCTTGTTGGAGGCCTATTAAAACTTGTGCGATCCGTCTCTCACTTGCATAATACGTATGTTTCCACTTGATCTTTTGATACCTGAATACTTAACGACCTAATCAGGACTATCTTTGTCAGGCATCATCCTGTAGAAATATGCAAAAATTAGATGGAACGACGGAAAGCCGTATCCAGACAGATAACGCTCTGGCCTATTCTTAGTTGATTTCATCTCATCATCCAATGCATTTACCAGTATACATTCACATTAAAATAAATTTAATTTGATATATTTAATAATCCGGGTCATCCTTTGTTCTAAATATGTTGGAGGCGGATTCATTTTATTTAGAGTGTTCATTCACTTTTAATATAGCAATCCATCTATGTCAACTATTCCTAGTCTTAACAATAAATTTCTCAAAATTACAAAATTCCCAACTACTTTTCTGTTTCTGAACTCTTCACCAGAATTTTCGCCATCTGTAATGTAATTGTATAAGACTCGTAATATAAGGATAAAGACTGTGAATAGCTCTTAACTATGTATAATGTGCAGCTCTGTTACAGACCCCAGTAGAAACCACTAGGAATATATAAAATCAAATTGCCAACTTCACAAATCTGTAGGAATAGTGTTGTTAAGTGTGGTTTTTAAGTGTGCAATTGAGGTAAATAGAGACTGTGAACAACTATTTGTAACGACCGTTTTAGTTAGCTAATTTTTTAACCCAACAATTTTCTAGTTTCAATTATTGTAAATAATGATTTCATTATTATTTTTAATAGCAAATTTCGTTTTAGTCTGCGAATCTTAGTTAAGGACTCACTTATCCTTTAGGGAGTTACAAATTTAGGACTTGCAACTACATTTTTACGGGAAAGTGTACCTGAGGGGTTCAAATTAGATGGCTTTACAGGTTTTCTCTGCTATTGTTTGTTAGGGTGGGCGACATTTCATTGAAGAGCTTTTCACTACTCGATTTGTATGAAACCACAGTTGACAGTGACAGAAAAGACAATGATTCAAAATATACAGGGCCGGGCGAAATTCCGGATTAAAATTAATATCTCTTCAACTAGTGACTTAAAAAATAACGCTGAAACACATGAATCGGTTTTAAGTTGTGCGTAATTTTCGGCAATAAAATGAAAAATTTTCCTTCAATCCCTTAGCTGCAACCCTACCCATTTTTTTTTTAAGGGAAACATGTCGTGTGTGGGTTCGTTGAAAATCTAGCAGCTATATGGTTATAAGGAAATAAAAAAACCTTTTAAAAACAAAGAATTATTAATATCTTTTTAGTCGCATTTACAGGTTGTTTAATGTAGCAGATGCTGAAAATGCTCTCCATCCCTCCTCTACTTAGCATTCTCCCAGGCGACGGTAAGCTCCAATAAAAATTGATATCGATATGCTCTTATAAGGCTGAATGACTTTTTATTGTGCACCGATAAAATAAATAAACAAAGTGGTATTTAGCATATCGAGATGTTTTTCACAAGTTGAAAAAAACATTTTTAGCTACAATTTTAAAATGAAATAAAAAAATCTATTCTGTGTTGAAGCAATAAACTTAGCACAAAAAATATAGCGATTATTTTTTGTCTTTTGAAGTATATCTTGGTATGTTTAATACCATTTTGCAAGTATACTCATTTTATCGATGTAAAATAAAAACTATTTCAGAATTAAACACAGAATATCAATATTAATTTTTATTGAGGTTTACCATTGCCTGGAAACGTGGCAACCAAGTAGAGGGTGGAGGATGTTTTCAGTATCTGTTACGTTAAATAGGACTAAAAAGATATTCGTCATGTTTTTGTTTTTAGAAAATTTTTGTTCATTTTCTAATGATTACTGAGAAATTAAAAAAAAACTTAATAATAAAATATAACTAAAACAAAAAAGGGTATGACAAGATTACATATTTTATGAGCTTTCTAACGAACTGACACATGACATTGTTTCCATAAAAAAAAATGGGTAGGGCTGTAGCTAAGAGATTGAATGAAAATATTTTATTTTATTGTCAAAAAATACGTAAATTTTAAATTAATTTACGCGTTTCAATGTTTTTTTTTTAATCACTCGTTGAAAAAATATTAATTTTATTCCGGACTTTCGCCCAACACTGTATAATAAAATCCCACAAGGTGCAAGAAAAATGAACTACGGCAAAACCTTTATTAAAATCTACTTTTTACTTCCTCCATGGTTTTTTGAATAAACAACACATAAAGGGGCCCCAAAATGTAAAATTGTTTTAGAGCATCTCTATCTTGGAAACCAAGATGACACCAACTTTTCTGTCTATGTCAAATTTCGTTTTATAAAAATCTTGCATAGGGTTCCAAATACCGTATGGCTTTAACTTCAATAATAACCGAGGTATTCCGCAAAATCTTTTAATGTGAGACACACTGTACAGTGAATAAAACGTCTCATAATATATAAAAATGCATGTTTATGCAGGTCCTACGTTTAGTTTTAGTTTGTATATTTCACTCCAACGACTGCTAAGAATCTGCCAAAATTGTAATGTTGATTTGGCATTCACTGTGTTTAGTACCAATTTCTACCATTAAGTTCGTGTAAATAATTGGGTGCCTATTTACTCGATTTTATTATTGTCATAAACGTAACTGTATTTTGTATCTCCTCCAGTAATTTCTTCGTACTTGCCTACTTGCAACAATTAGATTTTTCTTAAATTCGATGGTTGTTAATTTCCAATTTATGGCCCTTTAATGATTTATTGTTTATTATGTTCAGCCATGTATCGATTAAACAAAATTAATACTTTTCCATGCTGCAAAGTAGGTACATACAGAGCGCTACATATGTTCGTATATTTCATTGTATTATGTTCATGGATACTAAAATTCCATAACCCTTCCAGTTTTTTATACAGTGTTTTTCAAAAGCATGGGCACTGTTTTATATTCGAGAGACGGTTTGAAATAACCATTGCTAAATTCCGTACAGGGAAGTTAAACCTTATGTGTGAAGCCAAAAGTCCAAACTGCTTTACTCCACCAGGGAGCTACTGATCCTTTGAAGGAGCAAAAATCTAAATTAACGAGCAATCCATAAACCAATCTGCAGAATAAAAAAAATGATATCTTAGGAAAATTGTGATATTCAAACAAAAGGTAAAATTTAACATTGAATTTAACATTACTGTATGAAATGCAGTAATTTATTTCTTAACTGTGTCGGGAATATATTACCGTTCCCATGGTTTTCAAAGACACTATGGATATTGCATGCAATTTATTTTTTGGTTTCCAATTTTTAAGATTATTGTAATTATATTCCATTGAATTTTCCAGCGATCTCAGTGACAGACATGTAAATATTCGACGTATATTTCATACTTTTTTTCAATTAATGGTCAGTTACGAATTACTTATAAGATCATACATAATATGAAAATAAATGAGAATACGAAAGATTATGTTGTATTATTCAGAGAATACTAGTGCCATTTAGTATATTTATTTTGTTTGCAAGTTTAAGTCATAAACATTTTATATTTTCCATCAAAATTTCATATACAAATAATAAAAACGGGATATAGTACCTCTTCAGTGGGAAATGGGGACTATTTATCCATTAATATATAGAGTTGGGTACCTGTGAGAAATTTTTGAGTCTTCATAATTTTTCATAACACCAATTCTTCCGAAATGTAAGAAATTAATCTGAAAGATTCAAAGCATGTTAGAAAATTGCCTTTTCAGGCGATTTTGGAAATTTTTGAATTTTTAAAAAACGAATGGAATGTTGGAATTATATTTTTAAAAACGTGGAAAAAGTTCTTTACCCCAGTACGGGAAACACATTTTCCCAAGAGTAGCCAATAATTTCTTTCTATGAGCCTATTGTGACCTCAGATCTCTACTTTAGGAAAATATATCACAGTTGCTTTCGGGCAAGTCTAGCAATCTTGTCCGCTTAAATTGATGTCAATAGCATCTTTGTAGTTAAATATGACCTTATCATTATTCTGCTATGAATGCGGCAAAATAAAACTTTCCACAACCAAATAAATAGTAAAAATATACTCGTCATTGTCTGTTTCATACAAATCTTTCTCTTGCTTAACGGCGTACCCAGTGTCAAGTCAGGAAAAGTATCAAAATTTTCGCACTTCTTAAGAAAATAACTGTTTTGTTTTAGTAATCATCCAAAAAACACAAAGACACAGGTCCTGTACGATAAAAGCACAGTGCGACTTTTAATAATGTGTAGCTGTCGTGTGAAAAAACTTAAAAAAAAAACCGAACCATTACAACTTTGATTATTATATTTGTAAATGGGTAAATGATGATGAGCTAAATATTATCTAATTGCATAGTAGGTAGGAATGGTGACTCGCTCGACTTGTTGAAGATAAACAAAATATGGGTAGATATGTAATTGAACCCATAACGACAACAAAAATAAATAGAGAACAGAAAAAGTAAGAACCCAGCGTTTTACTGCTATCATAATATTAATACAGAAAGGTACAGAGTGTTCCATAGAACATCCTGTACCTTTCATCATAACGAAAGGAAGATACTTTAGCAAGTGATTATACACCTCATTTTTAACAAAATGTCGTATAAATAACGTTTCGAATTTCCATGGTTAAGAAATGCATAATTTTTATTTTTTTCTGAAAAACACCCTGTGTACCTACAATACAATTGGAAATATGCAGATGGAGCATCGAAAATGTCTCGGAACGTAGTAGTAAGTTTTTCTAGCATGTTTTCAGGTAGGCTCAAAGGATATAATTCTAAAAGGGAGTCGATAAGTGATATGACTCAAGATATCAAATATTATTCAGAAAGAAATCTAGTTGAAACCATTGACTCCCACAAAATTAATAAGTATCAGTTAACAAACCGCTGAAAATATCACTATCATAAACAAATTTTGGTTCTGTTTAAAGTATTTTTCAACAAAACTTTCTCCTGGCAATTATGCCTTCCAAATCGATGATAGACTACCCTGTTTTTCAATAATAATTTGTATCGTGAATCGTACCATTTACCACATATCATTATGATTTATCGCGTCATTTATCACCTGTCTCTTAGATTCATTTTCTCTGAACACATTTGAAAACATACTTGAATTGTGAGGTGTGTAACCATTAATCTACTACGGCCGTTTTTAAGTTGTGTCTGGTAAAACTTTCGTTGTTAAAAAATCGTCAGAAAAGACTTATTATTTAAAAAATGTGACATCGGAAATTTCTCAATGTTTCATTTTTACGTACGTAATGAAAATGTGTTAATATCCAAAATTACTAAAAGATACTTTAAACTGAAAACCAGACGACTGAGACGTAGACACGCAGACTTTGTATGGGTGTATGTCTACGTATCCGTCCCTAATTACGTAACCACACTGTATCGTCAGTCGCAAACCTTCGGCACCTCGAGGAATAGATTTCGTGGTCAATAGGTCGCCTGCTCGAAGACCCAAAAGAGACCAGACTGCTTTTTGCAGTCGATTTATCAGCGATTTCAGTCGATTCATGAACGATTTCTGCTTGATCTTAAGTGATATATCTACGAGTACACACGCGAAACCTACAGAGAAAAATGTATGCGCGCGACCTGCGACTTGTGTATTGGTCACCGCAAAAAATAAACCCGCGTTTTTGATAATTCTAATTTGAAATTGCGTTTCGCAATAAGTTGCCGAAAATTATTCATCTCGGGAACCCATGAAAATCTACATGGCGATTTATGCGGTACCATTAAAACGTTTCGGATAGTGTGTCGTTTGGTTTCGCCGAACCTCGCGAGAAAACTTATTTTGAAAAGGTGATTGGTGTGTAGTGTGTGATGTGTGGGTGGACTTAATTATTGTGATGGGTAACGTCCAACAATGTTTTGCTGCTCCTAAGAATAAAAAGCTCGCAATTACGGTAGGAATTTGTTAAAGTCGGTGTTGACGTGGTGAATAAATAGATATATGTATGTCTTTAAGATGCCATAACTCAAAGACTTGTTTGTTTTATTTTGTTTCTGTGTTTCAATGTGTAGAAATGCTTTAGTTTTGATAGGACTTAGCTGGAGGTTTGCGCTCCATATGCTCGGTTTATTTACATTTAATTTTCTAGAAACTCACTCTTAAATATTTTTCAAATTCTTAAGTTCGCACCTTAAGAGCCATTGCTACCTTACTTCTAAAATACATCTTCTGCATTTAAAAGATTTTTTTCATCTATCAAATTGTTTAATCAAAATTTGTCATGAAACTAGTCACCCGAAATATTTCCTCAGAATGCTATCAACTCTCAAATTTGGGACTTCAACAAAAGGTTACATGCGTAGGCAAAGCTCAGAACCAGGAAAATACTTCCCATGCTTAATTATTATAATTATATTCATAAAAAAATGCCTTCTCCCTACCCTGCAGACGAGGAGCAGGGGCGGGATCGCATCATTTTAGATACTAAAGGTATCAACAGAACGAGATTCGGTAAGACTCGTGTGGTGTTAGTTATTATGATATTATAAATGTATATACATTTAAATATACATAATATCTAAAAAAACCACAATATCTACTATATGTAATTCCTGAAAAAATGTCTTCAAAACTGTAAGAGTTTCGAATTAATTTCGACTTATGACAGAAGGATGCACACTTGACAATTGAAATATTAAAAATTCAATATTCATTTCTGAAAAAAAAATTTCAATAGAATTAGAGTTTTGAATCAACTTCGGCTTGAAGCCGAGGCATACAAAGAGGAAACCTGAAACATAAAGAAAACCATTATTAATTCATAGAGAAACGTCTTCAAAATAGCTAAAGTTTCAAATTAATTTCGGTTTAAAGCCGAGGCGTACAAAATGGAGACCTGAAACATAAAAAGATTCATTAGTTATTGCTAGAGACACGTCTTCAAATTTGCTAAAGATTCGAATTAATTTCGGCTTGAAACAAAAACTCATACAGTTGAGACCTGGAACATAAAAAATTCATTAGTAATTGCTAGAAACACGTCTTCAAAATTGCTAAAGTTTCGAATTAATTTCGGCTTGAAGCTGAGGCGCACAGAATGGAGACCTGAAACATAAAGAAAAACATTAATAATTCCTGAAGAAACGTCTTCAAAATAGTTAAAGTTTTGAATTAATTTCTGTTTGAAGCAGAAGCTCACACAGATGAAACCTGAAACATAAAAAAATCATTAGTAATTCCTTGAGAAACATCTTCAAAATAGTTAAAGTTTCAAATTAATTTCGGCTTGAAGCCGAGGCGTACAGAGTGGAGACCTGAAACATAAAAAAATCATTAGTAATTCCTGAAGAAATGTCTTCGAAATAATTAGAATTTTTAATTAACTTCGACTTGAAGCAGAAGCGTAGTCAGTTGAGGTCCGACATAGGAAATATTCAATTCAATTTCTAAAGAGTTCAATAATATTTCCTAAAAAAAATCTTCAGAAAAATTTGAGTTTTGAACTACCCCGAACTAACCTGAAAAAAAATTCTAATTAATTTTTGAAAAATGTTTAAAACTGTTAGTTTGGAATTTATTTTGACACGAGGCAGATAGACACCCATTTGAGACCTGAAATGCAAAAAAAAACAATATTTATTCTTGAAAAATGTCTTCGAGGCAACTAGAGTCTCGAATGAATTTCAAGTTGAAGTAAAGCAGTAAATAGATTTGAGATACAATAAATAAGTATTTATTTCTGATATTTTTTCAGAAAAAGTTCAAATTAACATATGATTTTTCGGCGACGGCTAAATATGGTCCTAAGTTTCTTCGAAAACTTCCAATAAAATTCTGTAAAACTTTAATTACGTAAATCTCATTGACCTGACTAAACTTAATTGTAAACATCAAAAAATAACAATCGGAACTCACCTTCGAGCAACAAAAGCATGAGCAAAACTCACGTCAGTAACATCCACTTTCAGTCACAAAATTACAGTGACTCACCACCCACTTTCACTCAGTAAGTTAGTCACTCGTTGAGTTAGTCAAACGGTATACCGCACGAGTCTTTAGAACAAAAGATCATCCATATAATTCCTATTAGTGCATAGAAAATTATGAACGTCTTGTTCACAGCCGTACTAGCATTCGAATGAATCAACGGCTATGTGAGTGATATATCGGTACAAAAACATACAAAAAAGTACAACCTGCGTTTTGTAAAGGTAGAACCGATCGATTTTGCAAACGATACGCGATGGGAAGTAACATGCGATGTTTCCAGATTTAGTAATATTAAGGAAAAGTTGCAAATTCGAGGCAGTCTTTTCATTATAAACATATACCCCGACGAAATAAAATATACATTTTGTATTGCAAAGAAAACTTAATCGAAAAAGAAATTCGAGGTGTTTAGATAACAAATCTAGAATAGAATTTTATACGGTATTAAATATGTACTTCATTTTCGTATTTAATATACAAGATGTTTCAAAAGACGTGGCAATATTTAAGGGGGCTATTTCTCAAGTCATTTTATGAAAAAAGTTCATATAAACATAGGTTCAGAAATGTATTTTTTCTAAGATGCAGTTAATTATGTATTAAAAAGAAAAAAAAAACACTAAAACCAAAAAATGAGAGACTATATTTTCTAACCGAATAATGCTTTAAAAGGATCGTGGAAAGAGACATGTATCGGGATTGTTTCATCTGCCTTACTATACACAGGGGATTAAGTATAGTCCAGTTGTAAGGGTTGTTTTTCCATTTTGTTTGTAGTTGTGACAATCTTTCCGTTATTTTAGTCACTTGTGTTCGTGGTGGTTTTATCTGACAAATAATTTCGGCTCAAATCAGAGGCGCAAACAGTAGATACGCGAATATAACAAAACTGAATTTTATTTTCTAAATATGAATTAAAAATTTTGGACCTTTGTTAACACTGGACTATCATTGAGCTCGTGTAGCCGTAGAAAAACACTTTTTTTGAACCCATATTTTCAGCATCAAACACTGACACAAATTAGGGACCAAAACAATCATGTATCTGTAAAACAAAAAAAGGTATCGCCGAAAAATGTTCATTTCGACCTAATTGGATTATTAATTTTCGACGTTTTGAATATTTTATTTGTCATGCTACCGCTCAATGGAAAACTACAATCTGTTTTTTTTAAGACATGAGGCATAGGCTGAACAGCAACAACGATACGATGGCCTCTAAACATTCAAATAAGTTTACACATTTTTGTTGCGAGAGTACAGCTCATTGGTTTAATCATGGAAACGATACGGTAAACGAATTATACAATGTACAATGTGTATATGTTTGAGAAAGGGCATAAAAACAGTGACAAAAACCACATAGACTGGTCATCATCACACATAATAAAATGGAGCGATATTTAATTAGGTATAAAGATCCAATACCGACTTACCGTAAAGAAACTACCATTCCTCAGCGCTTGAGAAACTTCAGTTACTATTTGTTTTCGTAATAGCACTCACTTCCACCTGTACTACTCGGCGATCGTGTAACTTCGGAAACCCGAGCACAAAGAAGACGGTATTCCCGGATTGAGCAAATGAAATCGATTTTTAAGAGCGATTTTTACCCATTTCCAACCGAATGCAATCTTGTACGTACACTCACTACGTTCCGATTTATTTAGTCTTCACTTCCGCACAAACTTTCCTCAATTTTTTGCACATTTTCAGTTTAAATTTGCTAATTTTCGCGACCGGTACGGGAAGAAACGCGGAGACGCCATTAAAACTGACAGCGGAAGTGTTATTCTTTTGTTTCTAGAACTTTCCAGATCCAAAACGTCACTTCCTGGTGACGCATTAATGCAATTGTTTGTGTCCTTTATTTCTTATTATTTCAGATTCTATAAGTTTGACTAATATAAAAATTCTACTTGTGCATTCGTAAGGAATTTTATATATAATTTTTGTATGTTCATTTTTGTTTTCGTCTGTTTCGCTTGGAATTTCGTAAGTGAAAATACAAATATTGCTTTTTAAGTTTTGCATGTAGAGCTGGAGCAAAATAGTGGGTAACTTACAAATGTTTTATTTTGTTTCGAAGTTTTTTCACGAAGACCAATGCATTTCTGCCTGCGCTGCAACAATTTCTGGAAACAGTTGTTCCACTTGTTCGTTGGTACCGTCAAAATTACGTTTTCGAACCACTACCTACCACTTTTTCTGGCAACTGTACCTTTTAACCACGTAGTCGCTTCTTTATTTTCGGAAAGGTAAAGAAATCCTTGGAACTTAGGTCGGGAATGTGCAGACAATCAACAAAAAGGATTCGATATTTTGCTGCGTTAAAAATCTTATTATCTTGCGAACGTGTGCAAACTTGTATTATCTTGGTGGAGGATGATTCATCGTTAGGGATTGTTTTTTCTAAGCTCTGCGATGACTTCTGGGAAACAAATAGTTGTATATCAATGAGCAGAACGAGTTTTTTTGATTTTGCAGGGAAATTGTTGCTACATGTCCTGCTTTTGAAAGAAATATCGCGATCATCTTTTAGGACACACTTCGAAAATGTATGACTTTTATTGTTTTTTTTTCACCTTAGGACCTCCACCCTAAAATTTTACAACCTTTATGTCGTTTTCAATCTGCTTGTGCTATATTATTATAGATGATATCATCCTTTTATGATTTTTTTTGTCGAAATTTAAGTAATTTACTTCACAATTTGATGAGACGTTTAAAACCTATTCCAATGTGTAGTGCTTGACCGTAGTGTCCGAGTTCGCCGCCACTTTCGTTAAATTATCTATTTAAAAAAACTACAGCAACTGAGGTCTTTATTCCATTTGTGTATGTAAAAAATTAATGAAGCAACAGTACCATGCAGGAACGAAATCCGTGTCTTTACAATTTCTCTAGGAAATATTCTATCTCAGCATAGAAAAGTTTTATCCAAGTATTGAATCTTTAGTGTTTACGCAAAAAATTCTAAACATGGCCTTAGTCATAGTTAGAAGCTGTGAGGAAAGCAAGAATGAAGATGGCAAAGACGAGCTACCCTTGAATATAATAAATATTGCAGATGCATATATAGATTTTTTTAGGTAATTTACGGCATTTATCCATTAATAGTTTTAAGACAATGACATATTACTACTTGCGGTTTTAATAAGCTTGCGGTACGCTCTTATGACGAAATGCAGTTAGGAGTATAAAAATATAATCCAGGAAAACGGGTCAAGGATCTTATTTTCATATCGTTGGTTGCTAAATTCTGAATCTATGAGTCAGGAAAGCAGTTCGTATTAGTAAAGCAATTAGTATTGCAAATGGAGTGGTTGCTTAATGAAGGAGTTTGTTTATTATTGCTTCTTGGAAAGTTTTAAAAGTATTTTTAGTGAATATTATTATATATATATATTAGGTATACCGGACGGCATTCAGAGGTGCTTCACCTTTATTAATTTTTAGTTTTCCCATCGACCGATATAATATTTTTAGCCGATGGATCGGTTTATCTGGCTGAATATATCGAATACATATTATAAAAAATTATTAATATTGAGCGGTGAAGCTTACGGTTTTATTTAATTATAATAAAACTTTCAATTAATTAGCAATTCTACTACTCATTTCTGATTGGAAACCATTTAATTCTACTGGCCTCTCTTCTACATTTGAAGCCAGAATTCCAAAAACTTTGGTACCATTGAAAAGCTTATTGAAAATGCTTTCCGACGATATGTCGTAACCTTGCCCATTCCATAAAAAAAATGACTTGGGGTGGCTGAAGTGCATTCGGCACAGGCTAGTGAATTTATCATACCCTTAATCGTGCTTCCCTTTCATATTATGTTAGACGTGTTTCTGAATTTTTCTATAAGCGGTATAATTTTCAAGATATTGACATTTATAGTTTTAGAAAACCCACCTTGTATATCCAAGTTAAAAGTAACAAAATCTCATTAGTGAAAGGTGCTGCACATAAAGTTTCTTCACCTAATTGTCAAGAATATGAGAAGGTAAGAAATTATTATTTATGTTTATTCAGAGATATACTCTCATTACTTGTGAAATATAATTTAAGTGAAAAAGTAAATTTCAAAAATAATATATATAAGAATTTATGAGATTATGCGTAATTTCTAGAAAGAGAAGGTTTATTGAAAAATGCATCAAGAGATTGCTTTAAAGAGTTTTAGAAAAGAATAGCACGTTTACTAGAGACCTTCTTTGGTCAAAGCAAAAATTTTCCGTGAAAACGAACAAAATTTGTAGAAAAATGTGGTTGAACAGCAAACTCACAAATACCCATAAGCTTAACTTAAGACTGACTCATTCAGGCGTATCCAACATTTAATTACATATGTATGTATGTTTTTCTTCTTCGACTTATTAACAATTTACTCGCATATGACAAGTGCCCGTACACCAAGTATAAGACAAGGGGAATTCCTATGCTTTTGTCGGCTTTTGACGGCAAAATGTCAATTACAAATTACAATTCAACATACTGCATGCAAATTATAGAATAGGTGCAGGCAGCTGCATATAAATATGTAGAACCTAAGTTCAACGGTGCAGGTGTGTCAACTGATTGTGGCGCAGAGAGTGTAAATTAGAATAGAAAATTCTACTTGATAATTTTCTAACTGAAAATAGTTCTGTTAGATCTGGCCCTGAGTCCTTAAGTCTCCGTATTCTTCACCCCAATTACCATTACGTAAACACAATTAATTGTTGTAATGTGTAATATTTTCTTTCTTTAAATATAAATTATAATGCAACACGCTTAAACAAATCGAGGGTGAATGGAATCGGGTAAATCGATGCTGAAAGAAAAAAATTGTGCTGCCACAGCGCTTTTATGCCCCAGATTTCGAACTCAAAATCAAACTACGCCTTGTACCAATTTTATTTATAAACTACAAGCACTATTTTGCAATACTCACTTTTCTTCATTCATAATATTGAAATAGACCTACATGAATTAATTGATGTTATAACCCACCTAGAGTCCAAGGTTCAAATAACTTTGAAGAGATCATCTAGAAAAGTTTTTTGGCAGCTAAATTAATTTCGATTTATCACGTATTAGGCAATATTAAAAAAATGTATACTTCAAATATTTTATGCATCTCTTAGTATACTAATACAGTATTTTTGTTTCAGGTTGGGGACCACACCTCAAAGGTCGGCAAGTCTTCATTAATAAACGTCGACTATCTAAAAAAAATCATTTTAAGTGATAATGAGTAGCTGACAAGAGTTATGAGTCGCTAACTTGTATAAACTTCTAAGTAAACATAAAGTAGAGTCAAAGTAAAGTTTTAGATGTTTTTTAACTTTCGGAAAATGTCCAACCTTTTTGCATCGAATTTAAGGTCATACCATGTGCGATTATTCACTGCAAATTATCACGGAATTTTTATAACTTTTAAATGCAAAATTTTAAACAAAAATTTTAGTTAAGAAGTCACCTATTCAGACACTGACCCTTGCTCTATAGGAATGTTGTTTATATTAAGAGAAATTTATAATAGAGAAACAGCCACATCTGGTATGAATAGAGCAAATTGTCACTGAATATTCCTATTTTCTACTTGTAAGTAGGTACGCAAGGTCATTCGATGATAGTATTTTAAGATAAGAAGTTATGATAAAGAGTGATTATTAGTAACATTCTTACGAAGCTTTAAAATGTTTCTTCGTATTTTCAAAGTCGCTTAAGTTATTTTATTGAAATTCGGAATACCTACACAATAGTTCAAACAACACATTTTCCTTCTATTTAAAGAAAAATTATGTAACCATGAACATATGTGGGTGTTATCATGTTAATTCTTACGGGGAAGTAGGGGGCACTTCGCTAATAGTTTTCAAATTCATTTTTTTAAATAACCTCAAAGATCGTTTGTGTAAAATTCTGACAAACGAATTTTATGGGCACGCTACTAAAATTTTTGGGTCAACTTTGATATATCTGAAAGAGACACCATAAGATTGTCATTGACGGGGAACATTCTTAGTAAATTAATTTACGCATTTTTTTTAATATAGCAAAAGTTTAGAATGTTTCTTTCTAAACTTGAATACTCTGTATATAAAAAAAAAATTAAATAATTTTAACCCCAGAAATAACCCATTAAATTTGCACCGTATATTTGGGAACCACTTTGTATAATGTAAAGAGAAAGAAGGTGAGTGTAATAATCCAGAAGATTTTTTGGATACGCTTTCCCTTAGGCGATGCACCTTGTGTTCTTAAGAAATAGAACACTTTTAAGGAAAAATGCGTATTGTTAATGAATATGTAAGAAGGCCTACCTATTTTACCATTTTCCTCTTTATTTAAATGAGCACATGATTAGTAATCGCAACACTTAACCCAGTTTTCCAGTATATCTACTATCCGATGGCCAAGGTTCGACCATAAAGCGTTCATTCACAGCGATCGTTTTATGGTCGTTTATTTTTCTTCTGGTAAAAGCCAGATTAACAGATTTGCATTAATTTAATACAAATACGAAACATATATTTTATCGACTCAGATGGAGTCTGGCACGTGGGCAGCGGAAACATTGTGGCACTTCTTTTGCAACAACGAGTAGCGTGGGCCCCGCTGGCGACTAGCAGACACATTTCTGAAAGTTCTGCCAAGACAGCGAATATTCTTTATAATGACCCATATTACTTTAATCAGAACGTGCCTATTCTCATATTTAATTACGCTTATTTTAATTATTGTCATATCGCCAGCGATAGGAGTAATTGTTTCAAGTGGAACCGTACCAGATGCTATAACATTTCAAAGTGTACTGCATGATATTTAGATACGTGCACATATTTGTAAATTTAATTATTTATTAAGAATATGCTATATTACGCATTTTTCTTCAAGGACCTGCTCGAGATTATATGATCATAAAATTATAACTGGATAACGTTCTTGCAAGCTATAGTTTCAGGCTCTCTTTGGCTTCGAGTGAGTTATGACCGACACGTCCATTCGAGCCATTTAGTCAAGTGAAAATCACTGTTTCAGAAACTTCGAGCTTTTCTTAAAATTTTACAAGTTCCAGGTAAAAGAAGGATCTGTTGTTATTTTTTAAACTTTGAGTGCCAATATCGCAGGAATTCATGGAGAAATGAATATAATGTAATTTTAAGGCAAGTTAAAACAAATTAGGAGTTAAAATGTGTTGTCATATATGTCATTTAAGTCGATTTATAATATCTGTGACGAATAGAGCGACTTAATGATATAGAGTGAGTATTGTGAAATAACTTTGCTTTTTCCAATGTCTGTCTAATTCAGGGCAGTGGGTCAAGGTTAATACATCAGGAAACAACGGACAGAATTCCCGTAAGTAGTTTCAAAACATACTTAGATATTTGTTTTAATTGGTGGACACTCTTGATTGTTTTACGCACTGGATTTAGCCACAAAATTTGTCTTTTCGTTACAAATTTCAGGATTTTTTTTTTAGTTTTTCAAATAATGGGGTTTTTGAGTTTCTCAGGTCAAGGTACGACCTAAATCCTAAAATCTCATTTTTTTTTCAATCTTGTAATTGGCTAGAATTTGAGAACCTATTTGACATTTAAAATCTTCAATTGGAATTGCGGAATTTGAGGAGTTTTTGCTTTTCCAACAGAGGCTTTAATCTCAAAATTTAAATTTCTTTCACTACAATTTGCTATTTCTATAATTATGTTTCTTGTCCAAAATTGGTTATTTTCGAACAATCGAAAAACCTTTAAATTTAAATTTTTGTTTCGGGAATTTTTAAGCTGCTATGCAAGTTACAAAATTTACGTTTTTGTCTAAATTAATGGAAATATTTCACATTATGCCCGCTGAATTGAAACCATATAGTTTAGTTTTTAGTGGCTAATTTGAAAGGTTTTTAGTACTTTTTTACTTCAAACCCTAAAATTGGGAGATACACATTTTTTCCCTAATCTCAAAATTTCCAATAAGGGAAAGGTATCTTGTTGTCATTTTTCTTGAACAAAAAATAACACTTTCTTAATATCTTAATAGTTCAAGCGATTCCACGTCACCATATACAATGTACGTATGTATATGGCTGGAATTCTATTACGAGCAATTTACTTTTATGAGTTTGTTTTAAAGTGTTATACATATGGTTCACATACTATAAATAACAGTTCTATTCACATTATATCGTAATAGCAATTATTTTTTTTACACAAAATGCATTACTATACGTAAGCTTGTTCATTCAAGAAACCTTCCGGAATGGATATAGTATATTTTCTATTCATGTTTTACCACATGAATGACTTTCGCTTCAATAAAGATAACATGTAGGATTTCAATATTCCAACACAACTAAAAGCAATATAAAGGCGAATTATTATTTATAACGTTTTTATACAAGTTTAGTTATAACAAAATAATAAAACTGGTTTAACAATCTCAGTTTTTAACAATGGTTTTCCAGAACTTTGTTTTGTTTTAAGCCCTGATTCTCTGGTCTTCATTTCAGTTTGTTCCACCATTTTTTCGCATTTAATGCCATTTTTTTATGATTTTTTTTATATTTAGTTCAAATTTTGAGTATAAGTTAATAGCTGAATTAGACGCATGTCCTTCACATTATTCCCTGAAGAGGACGAATTGGCTAAATGGAAACTATCCATAAAGATGGGGAGGTAGTGGAGGATTAATTACGTGGCTTCCTCGATCACCTGATCTAATATCACTAGATTCTTATTCAGGGATTTATAAAGGAAACTGTGTACTCTAGTCCTGTAAACTCCCAAAAAAAAAACTTGTAAGACATATAAGAAATTCTGCTCTTAGAGTAACTGCTCAGAGTTTGAGAGATGTTTGGCGGTCTTTATAGCGAAACTTTCATTTATGTGTAGAACGAATTGATGATTATTTCGAACAATTTCCTTAATAATTGTTATTTGATATTAAAAGGAATTATTTTGTTATCAAATAAGTTATCGCTGTTCAATATATTCTGCATATGAAATTACTGTTGTCCCTTTGCTTACTATAATTTTTGTATTTGTCTTTTGTTAAAAATCCGGTCTAGTCTTAGATCGTCAATGAATAAATCCTTACTCCGGTTTACACCGTAAGTAATAGTGTGTTAAAAAGAAACAATGTCGGTAGAATGTCAGAAATGTCGACACATAGTATAACATGTAATAAAAATGAGTATCAGAAACTACAAATTTCTAATATTTTAAACACAACAAGGTTTAATTCCATTTGAAATCCGCACACAGAATTCGAGTTTCTCCATTTTCACTTATTTTTAAATTAATGTTAAATTCGAACTCGCTGTTGAATAGGAAAAGTGAGGTTGCACTAACTTGAATGCAATCGAAGGTGAGTTTAGATTGATCACCAAATGAAAATCGACCAATTGGGTCATTAAAACTAACTTTTTAATAATTTATTGTAGGAGCAACAATGGATTCGATTATGTTCTTCAATTTCATAGAAACCAAATATTATGAATTTGTTAGAAATTTCAAAATCAACAACTAAGTTGTGTGCAGTGATTTAGAAATAAAGCGTAAGATGTTTCCTACAAATGATTGGCATAAGAATAATATACAACATCCGTGTTAGCGCGTGCACCATTAAGATTTATGAGAGGCAAATTACGAGAAAGACGTCGGCGTTTGTCATTTGGGACTCGGTCCAGACGTTAATAAGGAAAATCCTGAATAGACCACAATTCAGGAAGTAGGTGTCGTATGAGGATACAATTTTGCACGAAGTAACTCCAATTGAAGTCATTAATAAGCTTCTCCATTAACGTGTGGGAATCGAGAGGTGTACCCCGTCCCTCCTCCCCTCTCCCTATAATATGTGAAATATTGGTACAAATGAATATAGTATTCTGGGGGACACAAGAGTAAAGCTATTCAGCGAAACTTTTTTTTTTTAAAACCTATTTGCTTTCTTTTAAATTTTAAATTTAAGATTTAAATCCGTTTGATTTCTTTCCTTTTGGCTTTTTTTTTAAGTTGTTGCTGTACAAATCCGTACCTGACGGCAGAGAGAAGTTATGGAACAATATTCAAGCAAGTGTAATTAGAATCAAGAATAATAAGCAAATCCTGTGGAAGGCACGACAATTATTTGTTGTATAAGACACATTAAGTTGAATTGCCTTATTTGTTTACCTTCTAGCCTCAATTGCATCTCAATTATACGACAGTTTCTGCGACATCCTGTATATACGATATTAGGATTTCCAGAAATACACAAATGTAATACTTGCCAATACTAAACAGGTTGTTGTGGTAATAGTTTCTCGTGATACATAAGCAATTATCATTGCACTTCGTATGTTTGTCGCCATTCAATTCGAGGAACCGAGGCATGACTGTATCAATTTGAGAAAAGCCCGGAAGATAGTTGAAGAACTGCAGACAAAATTTACGTAATTTCGTACGATAATTCGAGTTATGACTCAACGTCCTTTTTGTTATCAAAAGGATGATTAAGCCTTCATGGATTAACTAACCAATTCGCAAAACGGAACTACATTTATAAATATCACTATTACCACTGCTTGGGTATGAGACGTTATTCCTTAATAGAAGGTATTTTTCACCTTTCTTACAATAGAAATGCGTTAAAATGTGCTTTAATATATAATTACATAATCCACTTATGTGATGCGGTTTATAGCACAAAATGAGACACTCAGCAGAGAGAGAAAATATTGATGTTTGGAGATAAATTCTTCAATATAATGAAGAAGAGGTAATTTGCATAAGAAGTAAAATAAGGTGTTATCTTGATCCTCAACTTCTTATTAGAATTAATTATTTTGAAATAAGAAATATTGTACTCTCCTTGTGATAACACTAAACGTAGTACACCTACATCTGCCCTCTACAGGTAATCAACTGCAATAACTAAAAATTCTCTAACCGATGAAAATTCAATTTTTCAGATTACATTTCTTCCTATTTTTCCAGCAAGAAACTTTGACTTTCAATTTTAGTGCTCTTAATGCTAACAAAACGCTCTAATGAACTTTATTCAGAAGTTTTCCTTGCAGTTGTTATTCATATTATTTAATTACAGGGGCTCATTTAAAAATAATAGATCATTCATACATATTCTGGGAAGACTTCATGTTAAATCAATGATGATGAAATATTTGTTATTCAACTGTTTTTATAGATTTTATGTTTTTTACATTTTAGATAATATGCTTATACCGACCAACATGTAATAAATATAAAAATGTTAAGCCAATAGTTATTCATTTTTTTTTCGTTCTTGATCAATGAAATTCTTTTACATCAATTTTGGTTTTCAACATCATTTTATTTCTTCAAATAGTTCTTCACCTTTCCTTCTGTCTGCATATTAAGGTAAAATTATCACATATATTCCTAATTATTTCCACATAACCCGTTACTTATAATTTGGAGATTTTTCTTAATTTTTCACTAAGATTTTCAATGAAAACACCCATGTGCGTATGAATATGTCTCGAGTCTTATAGTCTTATATATAAAAATCCTTATGTAGATCTCTCTTTGAGCGTTCCTCCTCTATATGTGATTTCAAAGGAAAAGTGCGAATTTATAAGATAATTAGGAAAAAAATGCATCAATCATCAATGCATTCATTCATTTTCTTAGCGTTTTTTCTAAATATTCTTTGCGTAAAAATTGAGGAAGAGCAGAAATTATTTGATATGCCATGTTTGATCGAAGTCAAAACATGGCATATCGCATCTCTCCAAGTTTCCATATCAATGGACGATTTAATATGCCAATGATATAGAATTATTATTTTTGAATATTGTCAAATAAGATCAGAATATAATAAAACAATATTGCGCAATATTGTAATTATTCGGAAATCTTAGAAATCATTGAGCATTCTCTTGATACCAAAACTCTTTGATTAACGTAAAAATTTAACAATTATTAATTGGCACCATCGATAGTTTTCGATATCCGCTTCGAGAGGATCTCGAAAACTATATGACGTGGACAACCGAAAATTTGGGACACTCTGTACTTTGTTATAGTTAAATCTTAATCGTGCCACATATTTTACATTAATTACCTAGAAATGCTCTTTATCCAGGATTGCTGCAAATATCGGTTTATTAGAAACCTTGGTAATAAGCATTCCACATTTAATTTAACGCTAAATTAGGAAAATTTAATGTTTAACGCTCGCTAGACACAAGCTTACGTGTCTACTAATATTAGAGAATATTGATAATAACATGTTATTTTCATGGTAATGTTTATTCCTAGCCTTAGGTAAATGGCTGTAATGAATATCCATCATTCATTAAGAAAATTGAATTTAAAAGCCAAGGCCTGGCAACGCTGCGGGTAATACATATTTGAAAATTTATTAGATAAATGAAACTTATGTACGTATGTGATTTAATTCCCAAAATTACTCCTTACCGGCGAATAAAAGAATTAATTAAGGCATGTCTATTGGTGGCGATGTATCATCAGATAAAGGACCAAAATGTCTGGTACCAGAATGGTTTCTCAATGAATCACCGCCACTGACCAACGATCATTATCCTCAAGCTATCGCCAGTTTTTTATTTTCAAAGAGATGATCAACGCACGTGTTTGGAATTCCTTTTGAATTAGTATGAGGCTGTAGGTACGAAGGAAAGGATGAATGAATAGGAAAATAACTGAAGATTTGGAGCAGATTAAAGAAATATGATTTTAAGAGATTTATTGGAATCTCATTTCCGTTTTATCTAAGTAAAAAAATCGTATCTGCGTAGAATTTAAAGGGCTGTTTGAAACTTGTATGTGTTACATTTCAAGTTTCTTTGTGGATCTATCGGCATTTATATATGTACATTAATCCACTTGGTTCGTCGTTTTCAGCATATCGACCGAAATCAACTTAATTACCAACACTTTACGCAATAAGGAAGTTTACCACAAAATCTCTAAACCTTGATTCCTGCTTCCAAATTAAATTGTTTTTAACATTGAGTCGCTTAAGTTCTAATTAATCACAGTCAATTAAAAAGAGCCGAAACACAGAAGCTCCGCAAACTACACAAAAATTTACTTAGAATCGACTTTGTCCCACGGTTGATATTTTCAAGTAGTTTAATAGATACCGACGTTGTAATTATGCAAATGTTTGTTAATGAGCACGGTTTATAATTACACAGTGTTACTTTTATAATCAACATTTCGATTTATTGATATGCAAAATCATGATGTAAAATTTTTTGATGACCTAGCAACTTATAGAGGCGATAGCTATAGTCGTGTGAAAGTGAGTCCTGCTAGGTGCGATAAATTTTAAAATGTATTTTTTAGTTTTTTAAGGTCACGAAATCGCCTCTTTTCCGATTTATGGGTCGAGGGATATCCTTGACACAATTGAATAGTATGCGTATTACTGATTTACATATTATTTTCATGCTGCAAGATATCCACCGAAGATTGATGAGGGTTGCTAATTAAATCAACAAGAATGTGACAAGACTTTCATTCCTGGAAGGTAAAATGAAAATAGTGTTGAGACAATAGGTTAATAAATATCGCCTATTGTTGGTACTTATCGCGGTTTAGTTGCAACTAATTATATTTGTTGAACAGGAATCAAAGTGTTTTAATTTATTATTTATATTAAATATATATTATAATAATATAAATATTGTATTTATATTAAAAAAATTAAATACTGAAAGTCCCATATCAATTATTTTTAGTCCAGATGGAAATAATTTAGTCAGCGATCATCTTGTGTTAAGGATCAAATTTCCTCAAGAAATATTTCCATGGACACAGAAGATATTTCTTTTAGGCGTAGAGCCTATAAACTATTACATACGTACATATGTACGTAGATACAGACTGACATTTACTAACCGACAAACTATGTGTATAAAAACTATAGTATCCATTAACCCATTTTAGAAATCAATCCAAACAAGATACTAAATTCGGATATAATATTATTTATCTTGAATATCAGTATTTACCGTAAAAATCAGAAGAATAGATATCGTGATCGCAACGTGACATTACGAACATACCGTGCGGTTCTCAATTGCTCCCTCCTCCCTCAGTTTTTTATAAATTATGAACTAAAAAAAAATTAAAACAACATTAAATATGAAAAAATATCATCTTTTGATGTTTGTTTATTTTTTAAATGTTACTTGCGTCATCGATAGCATAGAGTGGCCAATTATTTAAAACTGAAACGTGCCTCAAAAGCCTCCTCAAATTAAAGGTGTTTAAAAACTACATCGAATGGTGTATGGCGACACAAAGTATGTAGATTAGTTTCTGAGAAACATAGGAATAGATTTGGTAAAAAAACGATGCAAGTTCGGTTAAATGGCTCGTAAACAATGAAAAAACTGGTTTGTCAATAGGAAATTGCTTTGTTCCGATTTTCTGCTCACAAACTGCCTTTGGTGAAAGAAAGAAGGAATAAAAAGATGAATAAAAATAGCCAAAGACTATCTGTGAGCACTAAATCGAAAACAAATCAATTTCCTATCAACAAACACATTTTTTTAATGTTTGCGTGCTATTTAACTGAGTTTGTATGGCGTTTTTTTTTTTAATTTGTACCTATTTTTCTCAAAAATTAATCGATAGATTCCGAATCGCAATACACCATTGATTGTAGTTTTGAAAGACTTTTATGTTGAAATGTCATTTGACGTATGTTTAAATTTGAAAAAATTGGCCATTTTGTGCTCCCACGACGTAAGCAACAGTCAAAAAATAAACAAACGTCAAAATATACAATTTTTTGTCCTACTTAATGCAGCTTTTGGATTGAAAAAAAACCAAAAATTTATTAGAATGTTAATAGGAGGGGGGCACAATTTAGAGCCACATGGTACCTGTGTACAATATATTTATTCTCACGAACATACATATGTGTGTCTTTATGCCATTTTCCCACTACTATCTAAAATCGCCCTGAAACAAATTTTTCGAAACATAAACAGTCTATCGAACCTCAGACCTTCCAAAAGACGTAAAAACGCTTTAAATGAACATTCATTGAATTTCACGAGAGACAAAACTTAATGGACGATCAGATTTTTAAAATTTGGGTGAATAACGTAAACTGTGAGATCATAATTGAATATTAATTAGTGTCTTGACGTCTTAAAAACCAATAAAATTCCAAAATAAGTCGGAATTATCCAATTTTCCAATATAGAAACAAGAAGTAAGTATATAATCTTCCACACATGCCTCATTACTGTATGTTTTATTATCCTGCAATAATTAACTTTACTATTATAAGTTGAAATTATGAGCGAACGTGGGTGTGTTTAATCTAAAAACAATCAAGAAATGCATAAAGAATCGTAAATCGTATAAAAATGAAAAGATATTTTTCACCGTAGAAGGTGAAAACACACATCCTTTACGAGACTTGTGAATGAGAATCGATTTCTGAAAGTAAAATTTAATACTCATACATTACAATGATTGTGAGTAGATGAAAAAAATCACTGCAATTTTTCAATATTCATTAAATCTAATCAAAAATAGTGAGTTGCTCTAATTTTTTTAACTACGATCGTGCGTTAACATAGCTTCACCGCACGTACATGCTAGCTAAAACTTGCACATCATCGCAGGTCAGTGTAAAAAGCTTAAATGATGAGCTCCGATTAACAAAAAATTATTATACAGGGTGTTTGATAGAGCAATAAGAAAATTTTCAGAGAGGGATAGATGGGGTCATTATGCATCTTTATAAACATATCTACTCTTCTATTAATTGTTTTTGAAGTATCAGCTAAGGAGGGAGAGTAGGGAGGGCAGAGTAGAGGAGGCAAGTAAATGCATTACAAATGAATGGTCTTATTTTGAAAATGAAATTAATTCATGGTAGTATTGTTTAAGGTAGAACTAACGCTATAAATTATTAAATGATGAATACTTATTAAGTTTTGATGTCACTTTTTTTTTGAGTATTATTTCCTTTTATTTTAAATTTTGAAATCTATAATTTTGTCATAATGTCATAGATAATTTGAAAGAGTATAAAATAGAGAAATTTTTAAGACTATATGAATTTCTTGACCTGGTGCCGCATTGAAGAAAATTTTGTCTAAAATGGAGGATATATTTATTTGCGAAAGCTGAGAGTGTTTAATACAAAAAAAATTACTTAAGTGTATGAACTTAATTCTTTCGTGTAAAAATATAAGACCAGTATTTCAAAAACGATAAGTCTTCGTATAAGAATAAATATGGTTTTAGACTTAAAATAACCCCGTCTACCTTTCACTGAAAACTTTCTACCGCTCTACCAAACACCCTGTATAGTAATATGCTATTATATTACCCAATTAGCAACTTGTTAACGGATGGTACATTACCTAAATTACAAAAATTGTCCAAACATATGTGCGTTATTTTCTAGGCATAAATAACAATTCCTGACTGCTTCAGTTAAAACTTTACGTAATATATTTAGTGTATCAAAAAATAGAATTATCTAAGTCACGTTGAAACTCATAAAAAACTGCATTGAAGGTGTTAGTTTTCTCGTGTTTCTTAGCGTAACTTAAAAAAGAAGTAAAGAAGAAATTTGAGAATTTCGATTTTTTAGAAATAACTAAAAGGCCAAAAACGATTTTATAAATTCTGAAATTACTCCTTTGAATGCACAATTATTCTCCCATTTAACCAAGTCTATTCATTGCCATTTACGAGATATTTACTACAGTTTACGAAATTCCCATGTCACACATGTTTTTCTTGGTCACATTGTATTGGTCAATCATCAAACTTGCCATTATCAAATATTCAAATTACAGTGCTAGTTTCATAAATATTCTGTGAGCTATTATTTTAGAAATTATTAATTCAATGAAATTCACCAATTTCAGCTTAGAGGCCAGAACCATAAGAATTTTAAACTTGTCCAATTTAGTTAGTCCTTCCAAATTCGTGGAAAAACAAATAAATATATCCCTTTCCCGCATTTGAGCCATTTATTATGGCAAAATATTCATGGAAAGAAATTTGTTATTTTTAGCCAAAATTTATCACGCACGTTTCGTGGTCCCGTTTCCTCGTATCAGTAACACCTGCTCCAAATCCGTAGCACCCCAGTGCCAAGATACGGGATTTCCTGATAACGTGCGTGTCGCACCAGCAAAAAAGCTCTGCAAATCAGTGCTTTACCCAGACCCAACGGTGGGTCCTGCTACGCGTCCGTTTCTCAGAAAGAAGCAGCAAAAGTTTAGCAACGTTAACACTGGCACAGACAGAGAGGGGAGCTTAAATAGTCTGACGATTCAGACCGGCGGAACAGTATATGCCTCGAATTTAACCACGTTATATATGTATTTATATATATATATATAAATCGACGCTGAGACTGAGAATATTCATTCACTGAATTTTCCAAACGAATTTTTATCTCAAACGACTTACTTACGATCGTCCCGGAAAATCAAAACGTAAATAGAAAGCTTTCGCACGATTTTGGATGCCAATAAAGCGCGACGTGTGATGTGTGATTCTTATCCGAGTTTTGAGGTGGTTTGCTTTAAATGAACTTCGAGAATGGTTGTAAGCAAGTATACGATGCCAGCTCAACCCAATCTCAGCATGAGGAGAATGTTTCTCAACAGGAAGGTGAGTGAAGAGTAAACGATGAAAGTTTTCCAACTAGCACTTGAGGTCACCATATGCACCTATTGCGAAATTTCACTTCAACAGCAACGACTTAACCCGATTAAAGCTTGACAGGCTCCAAAATCAACAAAAAGATCAGTCATTGAAATGAAAGCGTTACATAACAAAAATATCTGTTACTTAATAATATACACATTGACACAGAAAACATTCTCAGAAATATAAAATCAGAAATTGTAAATTTCTAGACACTCAAAAATCTCAAAAAATTACCTTCAGGGTGCTTCGGGCTGTTTCCAAGTTCTAAAACTCCACTCGCACATTTTGCAATAAATTTCCGATAATTATTCTAGATTGTTGAAAAATACCTTTTAGGTCACATCTGGTCAGTGAGGGATCCATATGTGTTAACTTTCATGTTAAGAGCCCTTTAAGTAATTTTACATCAATCAAAAATACCGAAATTTCACCTCTCAAGTCACTCAGAATTTTCCCCTAGTGATTTTCGCAATTTTGTGAAACCTGCAATGCGAGCGTGTTGAGGTTGATCTCAATTCAAGTCAAAATGCGTTGTGAGTTCCCTTTTTGGCCATTCTGAAATGCTTTTAGATCGATCACAAATATTCTCCAACTCACTCTCATTGTTCGCTTAACAATTTCCTTAATAGTGGCGTAACTATGAGCCAATTTGAGCAGGAATTAAAATTTACTACGTCATAGATCCATGACGTCTTTTCAGCGCTGTTTACGTTATACACTGGAGTGGTACTAATGCTAACATTTCCGTTTGGAGTGGTTTACCAAAGTTTGGGTCATTAACAATTCAAGAACAGTCCAGAAGAGCTGGAACGTGAAAAGGATGTTTAGGAAAATGTAAAAAGAATAGACCTGAAAATAAACCAAACGAATTTTTGCAATTTACTCACTACAAAGGTTTGCTTATCAGTGAACGTGTGTTTGAATTTGCGAACGAAAATTTCGATAAACGTACAATTTTAAAATAATGTGGCGAGGTAGCTAGTATAACGTAAAACTTACCAGAAGGTCGCGTTGAGTTTCTCAGAGAAAGAAGTCACATTTATCTAAATCTGGTGACGGCGATGGTCAGTGGTGAGAACAGTTACCTCCACGACCTATCCATCGATTTGAAAACTGTTGGTGTAAAAATTCCCGAACATTCACGCTGACACGCTTCATTGTGCATAACCCACAATTAGATTGGTTATTGCAGCCTATAGATTTTGAGTCAAATATCCACGAGTATTGTGCGAATTTGTAATTCCTTCTGGTGTAAAGCAGACTTCATTCGTGAGAAGAACGATCCAGGGAAAATCAAAGCTCTGACCTAGAATGAAATTTTAAAAAATCTTCCGTTACGTCTTACGGTAATAGTTCGTGAGTTTTTTTTTAAGCTATGGATGCTGCAAACTACGTCGTATAATTCGATGGACCATGAGCTCTGGTATATTACATTGCCGAGATATTCTTCGGCAACTGGTTTCTGGTTTATTTTCAATACTGTCTAAAACGCGCTCCTCATTTCGTGCGTTCACTGCGTAAACAAGACCTCCAGCGTTGCTTCGGCAAACAAAACCTGTTTTCCGAGCTCTTCGCTCAATTTTGACAAATGTTTGACGACTCTTTGAGTAATACAAATTTAGAACTTAGAAAATCTTCTTCCGTGTTCTGCGACACTACCCGGCAATCACTCTCGCAGAACACGAGTACTAACGGCATGCGAAATTGCTCATTAAATGAAAATTTTCAAACCATTTTTATCGATAAACAGAACGACAAATAAGAACAAGATGTATTAGGAATTCCGGCAAACTGGTGCATTCGTGTAACGTCAGTACTAGATACTGTAAAGTAAAAATAATGTCACATTTATTAACAATAGTATGTCGGCAACAGAAAAAGTGAAGGTAATAGCAGATATAGTAGCATGTTAGTCGCCACCATAAAACCGCTATCACGAGATGGTAAGTTTGCCCTTATGCTAGGCCTACATACGTCACTCATGCTAGGCCTACATACGTCACTCATGCTAGGCCTCCATGCATCAGTTTTTGGCAATATACGTGGCATGGTCAGTTTTCAGTTTCTATTATTCTCATAAACATGTGGCCCTGTATCGTGAAACTTTCACGGCTTTTGTTTTCCAGAACATTCAAGGGGCTTTGCTTGTTGTTCGCTATAGGCCATCGAGAAAAAAGCTTGTTGATTCAAAGTTTCTGTTTCAACCAAGTGCCAAATTATACAATCTTTCATTGCAAGATATTGGTATATATTAAATGAAAAAAAAAACAACAAAAAATGAGAAAAACAAAAAATCTTAAATAAAATCAAAGTTTAGATAAATCGACTGGAAAATTTTATTCGTTCGTTATAACTAAATGTTCATCACAGCCGAGTTTTGCCAAATCGGTATAACTGCAAGCAACAGAAGATTCATCTCGCTATTCAACTAAATATCATGTATCAAAATGGAAGAAAAAGGTAAAAGTGTATTTTCTACAAAACTGGCTGACCTTCATTATAAATTAAATGAAGATTTCGACAAATAAACACAAAAATTTTAATTTCTACTATTGGGTTACGTGGATGCAGACTGAAACACGCACCTCTTATATTTTAATCAGTCGTCTATTTTCCTTTCAGTCCGAAAATCAATGGGTCTTTCTAAGTCTGAATCTAGACCAAAATTAATTTACTATTCCAGATATACATACACACACACACACACACCGAACCCGTGTGTTTACAAAACTTAGAGCGTCCAACCATATAGTAATGTTTGTTGATGAATCAACTGCCGAGAAGTGATACTCTATAAATGTTGCTTTATAAAAATACATTATTCAACGTCTTCCAACTAAATTGTAAATAAAAGAAATACATTGTCCATATTTGGTTGTTTTATTGAGGCGAGGTGTTGCTGATATACATACTAACTCTTTTCGATTTTTTTAAGTCACTGTCGGAGGCCGAAACCTCAGCAATCCTGAGCATTGGAAAAAATTACATATCGAAAATCAATTTTTTTTACGACGTCTATCGGCAGCTATTCTGTATTGTGCCATTGCGTTGCAAATCACCCTGTATACTAATGAAGACAATAATTATCTCCACGAGTCACATTTTTAGGAATCAATCATTCCTACTACTTCACCTATGCTGAGAAATAGATTTCTAGCCAGCGTTCAAATCTTTAGGCCCGGGCTTTTGAACCACAGCAAGAATACCTTATTTACAGTAGCACATAGTTTGCCTACCAGATATATAATGTAACGGGGGATCATTTAAAAAAAAATTAGTAGCACGCGGTGGATCCTAAACGTAGGGCGGTGATTACGCCATTTGCTATTTATCACCAAGAACCTAACGTATAGATAACGTCTAATGAATGTATTCTAGACATACCCCTGATATTTCGACACCCACTTGAGGTTTTTTTTTTTTAATAATAATCACCCGTTACCATTGTATTAAATCTTGTTGAAACTCATGCGTGACACTTCTCACATTTCTAATTTATTTACGAAAACGAAAGATGTAGCTATGCATGTCCTAATGCGATGATAAAGCTAATGTTACTGTGGAAGCAAGTTACAATTGGACCTCAAAGACAATCTAGTTACGTCACTTTAATGGAACTATTCTCCTTATTAATTAGAGAAATTTTTAACGGTGGCTTTCTCCTTCGACTTTATCAACTAAAACTGAGGAATCTTGCAAGTACGAAAATTTGTTATTCTGCTTATAATATAATTCCAATTTATAGCTCCTTTGGCAAGTGAAACTTATTGTGGATAGCGTGACTGACCAGCAGTATGCGTATTTAACACCTATTTGCAAATATTTTGTGCTGCATTTAGCTCAGTAGGTTACCCTAAAAGCATAACAAATTAGTTTCTTTAACATAAAAATAAAAGTTTACATCTAAGCTGCATATTCGTGCTCCCTTTGGAAGACATTCGAAACATTTTGCATATTAGTGCTAAACTAAAATTTTTAACGTCGGTTATAACGTTTTCAATTAGTACTTTGCAGTCTCCGATTTCTTATTATCAAGAATCAGATTTCTGAAAAGCCGAAAGGTCAACAGTGTGCACTGCAGCTGCCTAAGCGAATTTGAATAATGGCATATCAAATTTTACAGATCCTGGAGCTGTACAAATAAACAAGTAGGTACATTCTTATATTTGCTGATAATGAAGTCATAACCTGAAGTATTCAGTTTCCTTGATAAAGGATTATAATGGCTTAAACAATATTTGATTATTGATACATATATTATTGATAAACGTACAAGGTGGTTCCTGAGGGTGTTCCGACATTTTCTGGATTGTTCTAACACAAAAATGTTACATGAACGTGTATCTCAAAACGAGTCGGTTCCAATATACAGGGTGTTAATATTAAGAGAGAAGTGTCTTCGTATTTTCAAAATGACGCAAGATATTTCGTTGAAACTCGAGGTATGACGAGTTTCCATAAAATTTCTTGCGCCATTTCGAAAATAAAAAGAAAATTATAAGTATTTTTCTTAATATTTAACGTCTTGTATCTCAGAAACGACTGATTTTAATTTGTACGTTTATATAACATTTTCGTCTTAGAACAGCTCAGAAAATCAACCCCTTGAACGTCGGAACATTCTCAGGACCCCTCTTGCATAGTTGTTTTGTAAACTAAATTTTTCTCTAATGCCAACGATAAATTTGTCTACGCGACTGTTTAATGGCAATTTTGAGATTCGAAAATGTTCGAAAATGAAAGGCAAATTGCACTCGAAAGTGGGCATATTAAACAAACAAATCTCTAGAAACGTGCGAAATAGATCTCACCTTATGGTTAATATTAATGAACAACTTAAAATATTTCTCGGATGGTTTTCAATAAACATAATATATCCTTTTAATACGTTGCCTTAAAGGTTTTTTGGTCCGACGCCGAACCTGCGTGTACTTGATAGAGGAACCCAAGATATATTCAAATGTAATTCAAATTTGACGAGCCAGAACACAGAGGAAAGAATCATTTATTCAAATTTATTCACCTGTCTCTTATTCAAATTGCCCAAAATGCGAGGGAGTTCAACGATTTTTACAATGAAATGACCTTGCTATTGCTTCTATTAAGCCAACATGGCTAAGACTTCGAGGAAGTTTAATAAGTTACAATTAGGTGTTATTAATGCTAGTCTGGTTAGTTGCCAATGGAAATTAGTTGGAAATGGAACTGGTTTTTAATTTCGGAACTTGCTATAGGCCAGATTAGGTCATTTTGCAATAAAATCATATTCCAAAGACAGTAATTACATGTTTTATCGAAAACTTCCTGAAAGACACTTGAGTAAACCTTTCGGATTGCGCTATACCCGGTAGGTTATTGAAGAATCGAAAGGGAAAGTTGGTCTGTGGATGCCGTTCTCATCGACCCTTTTAAATGCCTTACTCTATAGAGACCACAGGTTCCCTAAGGAACAGTGCTTTGCTTTTTCCAACCAAATAAGGGCTCCTCATGTGATTATTGGTCTGATGATCATGATGTAAATCCAGCGTTTGCCCGTGGGTCGATCCTCGGAATTTCCCTCCGAAACTTGCGGGAAATATTGAGCAAACCTTGAGATATCTACATATATGCTTTTGAGTTCAGAAACGAATTCTGCGTAACATTTTAAGCGCTAATTCAGAAAATGCCACATTAGTTTTAGGAGCCGAAATCTATTTCAGAAATACTTCGTCCAATTTCGAAAACATGGATAGTTTGTATTTCAAAATATTTAGTTGAACTTTAGAAAGCATCATCTGAACCGTACGTACCGTAGTATCATCTAACCTGAACTAACCTGAACTTCAAATGTCGTCATTTTTATTTTAGAACAATCATTCCAATTTTAAAAATAATCAGTTTTGATTTATACAGAGTGTTTCATAAACAAATCGAAAAATTTTCAGGGGATGTAAAGCTCATAAAAATAAATATTTAGATCAAATAAAGTTAGGCCCGAAATCGCTTCATTTCCAAGATAGTACAAAATACTTAAATTATTATTAATTTCGAAAACGATTTGGGATAAGGACATGACATAGTGACACGCTGTGGCGGAAAAAATGTTCATGTTTTGAGGTAGAAAGAATATTTCCACTACGTCAGTAGCGCCGGGCGGCCATTCAATAGGATGTGTTTAATGGAAAAAAAAGACTGAATGCCGCTGACTCTTTTTAACACGAATAAAAGTTTTTAAAATTGAATCAATTCTCAATAAAAAGGCCTCTTAGAGTTCTGGGGCTTCAGTAGCGGTTTTTAAGATAAAAAATAATTTCTCACTACTGTGCCTACCAAAAAACCCGTATAGTTTGTCAACGGCGTTTTTTTAGAATTTTTTAACAAGAATTAATTTAATTTTTTTTTTAATAGAGGTGGAGCACCTGAAGACAAACATGTGTGAAATACGCTTCATTGCGAAATAATACTCTTCTTCCAAAGTATGGTTCTGCTGAACTCTGAGCTATTTACTCGTGTAGAAAAGTTGAATGACCGCACGGATGCTTCTGCCGTAGGTGCAAATATTCTGCCTACTCTCGAACATGCACATTCATCTCAACATAACGTGTCCCTAATTTCATGTCCTTGCCCCAGATTATTTTTGAATTACTTAAAAAATCAAAAACCAAATTAAACACTGTATCTTGGAAAAAAAGCGATTTCGGACCTAACTTTATTCGATCTAAATATTTGTTTTCATGAGCTCTAAATCCCATGAAGGTTTGTGGATATGTTTACGAAACACCACGTATCTATATTTTTATATTTAAGAAATCGTTATTTGAATTGAAAATATTTTTCATTGCCATATTTTGCCTTGTTTAGAGCTTTAACGGCGAAATTCGAATGTTCACTACCGTGTTCGAAATATGCCAATTTCTCAATGGGTATTGACGTGTGGTGCGTCCCATTCATAAAGCTAGTGTAACTTCTCGCAATAACTCCGAAAATACTACTTTCTATAGAATGTAACTGACACTGTCGAAATCTATGCAAAAAGGTGTTTAGCAGATTTTTTAATGCATAATAAATAAAAGTTTTTACTACAAAAATATTTTACAACAATTATTACACCCAGATTTATGGGGGGAAAGAGTTTCGATTAACTTCAATAAATATGACACTTTCTGATGTACAAGAGATATGTTCTAAAATCTATACCACTGATCTAAAACTGATATGGCGACTTCCGAATTACAAGTGACATTTTCTGAACTGCTTTTCAAAATGACGTAGAAGGAATTTCTCCTGGAAGGAAATCCAAAAGAAAAAATTTGAGGGACCCTGTAGTAACACTCTTTTTCGTCCGCTCTCTCGATGTTAATTTCTAAAGTTAACGATTGAAATTTGAATGTTAAAGCTCTTCTCTGTTTTGCGAAATCAGTTTTTTGGCAACGTTGGAAAACTCTAAGGCTAAAAAGACATAAAATGGCCATTTTAAACTTTTGCGAATAATTCCCGTATGACTCAAAGGTGTGTTCATTCATAACGGGCACACGCCGCATCTGTATCGTCGTCAACTAATAAAACTTAAAGAAGGAATGATGATAAAGCATGGCCTTCGTGACAAATTTATTTGCAATTTGCATCGTGAAACCCTGAACTTGTACCATCAAACTTTTATTTCAATGTTATTACTGTTAGTAGAAATAATTAGCACATTCAGACAGCGTTACAACATTTAAGGATTTGATTAGCGGACCGTTTTTTGTCTAACGGTCTGACGTGACTAACAGCTGTTAATTTGATCTTTTGAAAATTCAAAACGCAAAATTCGAATTTTTCAGTGTGACAATTCGCTTTACCGCTCGATACCAGTGCCGCAGCGAAGTGTGCACTGCAATAAAACGCTGCAGCGCTACCGTTTCCTGAATGCGCCTAATAATGATCGGAGCTCTGATAAATGTTTGTTGCCAAAAAATTGGCAGTCGGCCAAGATGGAAAATTTCTTTGTGTACAAAATGAGGTTTATCTCGTATTAATAACCTCAATTTATAAACTCCCTTCTTGCCAAACCGATTCTTTGAATGTGCTTTGATGAGCGTTTTGAGCAAGTCACTCGGGAAGAAAATTGCGAATTGTTGTGGTCCAAATCTTCGCTGAACCAAAAAATGGTTCGTCATCGAAAATGAGTTACGAATACCGGTTATGTACATGTCCTCTCCAACAATCGCATTTTTGGCATGTTTGGTTTACAACGGCCGAATTCCAAACAAAGAAATATAACCGTTAAAGATAGTGTTAGTGTGGGCTTCGTTATGAATTCAAAAGTTAACCGAAAAATTATCTTGCCTAAACAAGTTCCTTCTCGATGGTAATGGTAATCTTTCAATGGTACACGCTCAGCTGGACGAAGTTGTTTTCGTACAAACATCAAGGTCGAAAAAGTATTTTTTTTAGCCGAATCTATTCTTAGACAACCTACTGCAAAATGGCATTTTTATGAGGTTTTAGACTTTTACTAGGATTGGTGTTGGAGCTGCTACGTAAACAATTTATAAGGAAAATAAACCGGGTTTTGGAGAAAATCGAATTATTCTAGGCAAAAAACCACAACGCAGTTAACATTTCTCCCATTTCTCTTATGATCTGAGGTTGCGTAACGTGGAATTTCAGTTGCAATTGTGCATCGGCAATGAGTTAACACCCACACCGTGAGCGCAAAAATGAAAGTGGACTTCCAAGGAATGAAAATAAAGAACCACAATGCCGTTGTTTACCGTTCATTGTGTTTTAAGGTGCATTCTCGTTGACAAAAGTTTCCTTTTAAAAATAGCTCATAAGTTACGTGCAAAAATAAAATGTTTTTTTAGACTCAACAGGTCATTGATCATGAATGAAAATGCATACTAAGGGCATTTTTTTTTGTGTAAATAAGTCCTTTGCAGAAACAGTAAACCGATGCACTTAATATAAACATAAAATTGCGTTAACTGCTCGTTTCGTGGGAATCTCCTTTTGTTGTTATTCAAAACTGGTCATCAGTTTATGTTTTTCTATAGTTGTGCGGCTGGTGCAGAAATTTGAAACTTACATTTGTACATCATGTAAATGGGTCATGTTCTACGTAAATAACCTGACTGATGTGTACTGACCGAGGAGGGGCGCATAAGATTATGGATAAATCAAAATAGGTGGCAATAAAAGTAAAAAATTTCAAATACATACAAAAAGTATACATGAATCAAATAAATAAGAATTTTAAGATGTAATAATCGGAAAAAAATTATTGGTTTTAGGGCCAAAAAGTTAATTTTTCGTCTGCGACCCTATGAATAGCGCTGCGGTAGTAAATTTATTGGTTCGTACCTTCCTGCAATAAAAAACCATTTTTTGTTTTATAAAAGTTTTGTCCTTTAAAGGCTTTTACAGCGACAGCGATAATTTAATACGATTTAGAGACGATATGTAGGGTGTAACATAAACGATGACTTACGTATCCGGATATCTGGTGTTACACATAAAATACGCATCCGTTGAGGAATGTTTACACATATGAGTTTTGGTAATTTTTAACTTTACCTACCGGTTCCGCTTGAAAAATGATGGGAATTGATACTTGAAAAAAAATCAAATGGCCATAACTATCAAATTGCTATTTTTTCTTAAAGAAAATTAAAATTTTCTGTTATTTCCAAAAATTTGAAAAAATCATAAACGAACCTTTTTTTTTACTTTTAATTTTCTACCCATATTCAAATTTTCGATTTTCTCGGGATATTTTTGTACTTCTGGAGGGTGTAAATCGGCCAGCGAACTCGTAACGATAATTCTATCCTAATAAAATCGTTGCTTGAAATGCAATTATTAGTTAAATCTGTAGTAAACAAAGCCTTTTGAAAAAATGAAAAACACGTTAAGTCGACCTATTGCAAAATGAATTTAGATTACAAAGGAGATACTCGGGTTAGCGATTTTGCTATATTTTTTGAAAGCTAATTGGCATAAAAACAGATATAGAAATAATAACATATAGAGCCTAAAAAGGTGATGTTATGTGCTAAGCAAGTGCATATTGGAAATCCCGGTAGATATGACTACAAAAGTGAATCTGATAAAAATATGAAATATCGTTTGCTACGTTACTGGAATAACAAACTTTTAATTTTGTAGTTCCACCGAAATATGTACAATATATAGGGTGTTACCAAACGTTATTCCGAAAACTTGAAATGCGTTTCCTAAATTCAGCTGTGTTTTCTATGAGAATCAAGAAACACTTCACATATCACACCCATTTTGGAACATTTTCCCGTAAATGTACATTTAAAGGTAAAACAATGTCATTATAATATTGTATAACCTCTGGCAACTTGTCGCGGAACTTAATTTATTCTATAACTTTTATAAATATAAATATGATAAATTCTTGTTTTTCTTTGAATTGTTATCAACTATTTCTGCAAGTTTCACACACATGTATGTGTTCATAGCAATAGTTCTACTTCAAGATCAAGCATGAGCAAATAATATATCTCCTTTTTCTAAGAAGTGTATATGAAACCCATGATAAAATAGTTCCAATTTTCTGATGTAGTTTTTATCTGTAGGGATTTTCTTCTAGGTCTAATGCTACAGGAACTTAAAGTAGTAAGAGCAGCTTGTTCACTATTTGTCTTCGTTTAACATTTTTTCTATATCGTTGATTTCTCTGCCACCTTTTCGTATTTTCACTGATGGTTTATTTTCTTCCTTTTCAACTTTTTCCAATTATTAAAGCCAAGAAATACTATCAGGTCTGTAACGAGTACACAAATATTACGTATCGCATCAGAACTTTACAAAACAATGTTTACATCCTTATCAGAAATTTGCATTTATGTAACAACACCAAGTAATGCTTTACAGGCTGCCAATACTGTGTGACACCTACAAAATAATAATCGGTTCTAAAAAACCGAATGAATCATTGGTCAGGCGGATGAATCATCAAACCCATTGATAACAACGGTTATAATTTATTTATACAGTGTTTAAGGTATTAATAAGAATTGTATGATTCACTCGTCGTTACAACTTAAATGCACATACGTATGATGTTGCATAATCATTACAGATTATGTTGTTGATGTTAGTTCCGAATTGATTCTGAAGCTCTTAAACGTTTGATGAGACAACAATGGCATTATAGGAGGTGAAATCAGTTGCAAAGAATAGCAAGGAATGTGAAAGGTGCTTTATATTTTGGACGAAACATAAGATGATGATTTCCCAAACATAAAAGGATGTAGATTGATTATTATATCTTTTCCATCGCAGCAGGAAGTTATTTTTAATGACTCGAATTTTTTATTTTACTTTCTAGTGGCGACCGAACTGGTTGCCGAGGAATTAGTACAATCGCATAAAGCAGAGAGACATATGCGATATTTAAAAATTTTGCACACCGGAAATCACTTATCTAGATTTATCATTTTATTGGAAATTCTATGAAATATTTCCGTCTTATAAATTTAAGTAAACAATTTGTTGAACGTCATTCAAGTTGTAAATTTCTTAAATGATTCGATACGAAGTTAGAGATAATATTGTTAAGAAAAGTACTGGGAATTGTACTATAGTGATCAACGTTAAATGTAAAATAAACAAAAATTACCTTCGAGATTAGAAAAGCGGATAAAACTTTAAGCTAACAAAGTTATCGAACTAAGAAATTTCTCAAATAGCGCTTTATGGACCAAAATTCATTTACCATTTCCAAAGAAACAACTGAAATTTTCCTGCCAAAAGGATTTAAAAGTAACGATTTCATTGAATTTTTGGGTTTCCGTAGAGGACTAAACCAAGTTTGTGAACGGCGAACTCCACAAAAAAAGGTAACTTCCTTAGCTTATTGCTCGAATGTCTTCGCAAAGTGGTTGGTTGCGAAGACTCGCCGATCAACTAAAGATAATGTTAAATCGTGTTGCAAATTTATTTGCAAATGGCGGGAAGACGGCGACAAATGTGAAAAAAATCCAAGAAGCAATGAAGTTCATGGAATGAACAAGGAACTCAAACATATGCCGCTGTAGATCGGTGGCGTTCCACGAAAAGTTAAGTATAGTAAAATGAGGCTTGACCCCGAAAAAGTAGCACTCTGTATATTGTATTGTAAAGTAATTAAACGATAATCTTCGAAGGATTCTCCCTTTCCCTCTTTCACTCTCTCTCTCTCTCTTCCTCTCTTCTTCTCTTTCCCTTTCTCCCCATCCCTCCCCTCTCTCCCCCTCTCACCCTATCTCTCCCTTTCATCCACTCTCTACCCTCCCCTCTCTTTTACAAATTTGAATTCATTCAATGATTAAATTACGTCAACTAGTTTTTCGATATGACGGACATTTCGTACTTGTTCTTCACCCCGCGTATCTTCTCTTACATTAATCAAATTTTACCGGGATTCAAAGGCAACCTAAGAGAGCGTCATCGAAGACTACTAACAATGTAAATTCAATTAACAAGACATGTTAATAAATTACGTACTATAATAAAGGCTAGGCAGTAAAATGTAAATGTTTGAATTAAATATCAATGCATCATATTCTTGGGTTGATATATCCGCAGGATGGAAAAATTTTTTTTGAATTGCGAAAATCAATTACTTCATTTTAGTCTTGAAGTTGAGAAATAAACCTTTAATATACATAAAGCAATTTATTTATTAAATTGAAAATGCCAAATTGTCATATAAATATATATACTTTTTATTTTTATTTTTTGTCATTTACTTGACGATAGCTAAGGAAATTGCTTGAGGATTTAGATGTCCAGGACAAGTATTAACTTTTTTCTGTTTAGGCATTTATGAGAGTGCTGGTTAGGATTAATGCCGTCGATATCAAAATCGTATTCACCAAACAATCATCGAAGGTTTCAAATATCCTTTTTTTTAAATAGTTGCAAATCTCACCATACAAATTGCGTTTATCAAGATGCAGGCGATGGTATCCATGATGAGACCATTGAACTGTAAAAAAAAACAGTACTTACTGCAATTGTCATATTAATATTGATGAAGCTACCTGTTTTTGTTGGTTCAACTGACCTCGTATAAGAAAAATCATATAGAGGACAGTAGAGAAATTGCATAGTCAAATGTTGTCAAATTCGGGTCGCAAAAGGGCGCTCGCGAGGCGCCTTCCAACTCTACAAAGTTTTTCGACCAAAAATTGGGTCAATTTAATTTTTACACCTTTTGAAAGGTGTGCAAATTACGCTGTCCTTCAACCTAAACAAAAATCTATTTTTGAAACGGCAGTACTGTTAGAATACGTAAAGTTAGCAGTTGGGGAATAGCCAAGAACTAGGTATGTCGGGTAATCTCAGTGTCGGCAAAAAAATTTATGATAAGAATCATATCGTCGCGTGGTGCAAATGGACTAACTGCCTCATAAGTAGTGATCAAATAATGTAAGTGATTGTGAGTACTTCAGTAGAACTACGGTTCATTTTTTTCCAAAACATGGAAAGCTAGAGTCTTTAGCTCAACGTACGAGTGTCAATTAGTGAACGAAGAGTATTTAGCTGCAAATAAGACACGTGTACACTTTTAATAAAACTAAGTAGGTAGTTGTGCGAGGTAACATATGAATGTAATAATGTTGAACCTATTACGAAATACTACGAAAGACCTTAATAACTGCCAACTCCGCTAATCACTTGGCACAACTGGTGCGCTTGTTTTTGTTTGAAAAACCAGGAACGCATCAATCAGATGAAGATCTTTTAGCGGTGTGGTCTTTGATATTCCAACAGTTAATGTCACTAATTTATAAAGTTCCTGTTCCCAATTTATGTCAGCTATCAACTCTACACATTTAAGTTGCTGTACCGTGCGGCTCTAAGTCGTCCCCTCCTGTTAACTTTTTAGCAAATTATCATTAAAAAAAAAAAAATTCAAAAGCAGCATTAAATACAACAGAAAATATACTATTTTTTGACATTTATCTGTTTTTTGAAATTTTTCCTGAACTCCGGTAGCGCAAAATGGCAATTTTTTTTTTAATTGAAACATGGAACAAGTGACACCTCAAATTAAAAGTCTTAGTTTTTTACACAAAGACTGTTTGTGAAAACAAAATCGAACACAAACCAATTTCCAGACCAATTCCTATCAACAAACAAATTCCTTCATTATTTACGTAATATTTAATTGTAATTTAATTGCATTTTTACCAAATTTATACCTGTTTTTCTCAATAAATAATTGATGCATTTTGAATTGCAACGCACCATCGAATGCAGTTTTGAAACGCTTTCAATTTGAGGTGTCACTTGTCCCACATGCAATTTTGAAAAATCGGAAATTTTGCGCCACCGGTGACGTGAGGAATATTAAAAAAATAAATGAACCTCAAAAGATAGTAGTTTTGGCCCCGTTCAATGCTGCTTTTGAATTTTATAAAAATAATAATATTTTAAAAAGTGAAGGAGGGATGGACAATTCCTTACAGTAGACGATTGATTCGAGATTGGAAAAACATTGCCGGGAAAACCGTATATTCCATTATGTCTTACATCCGGCTGACGCAGTTTTATTATTCGTATTGCACCTCTGTATGTTGAAAACTCAAATTTGACCTTACGCATAATAATTATTAAAGTTATAAATTAGCAGAGTGAACGAAGCATCTTAAGTTGCTGTTATCTAATATGGCATAAGTACTTATCGATTGAAAAATCCAAAATGGTGCCTGCTTGTATGATACAATGTGTCTTTGACTTCCAAAATTTTCACGTGTCGATTGTGTTTACTTTGCATACAATGATAACTTTTTATTGTTCTTGTTAGTATGTATCACTTCAATTTGCATATAAAGTGCTTCACCAAATTATATGTCCAGTATCCGTCAAAAAAATCAGTACCGAAAATTATAATTAAATTTGTTTTTAGTTGATATAGTGCACATGTTCAAATTATGCCGCATAGTAGCATAACCAGTTCTATTGCCATTTTGCAAGTCATTTTTATTTTTTTGCATACAAGAGTTTACTGTAAATTATGCAAATAAACCGGAAACCATTTCTTTGAATTTTTTTCAATATTCCAACACCTACTGTTGCAGCAAATTTCCTTGTTAAATTGATATTTTTGTGGAAATTTCTTTGAACTTGGACAATTATTCCCTCCTACTCCGAATGATCGAAAATAATCCTCTTCTAAAGAGGCTTTTTCTTCAATTTAAATAGCCATTCTAGGAATTATTTCAATGGCAATATTGTTCTCAGATGACGGGTGCAGATATGTACGAGCCCACGATGATTAACGTGTATACAGGGTGATTTAAAACTGTATGTGAAAAATTAAAGAACGCGTAGAGTTTGACGCTCTGGTTAAAAAATATCTGCTGGCAGACCTTTGTTTCCAGGTTATTATACTGCGAATGTTTTTGCATTTTTTATTGTTAATAATAATTAAGTAATAAAAATTATTTTTAATTATTATTAACTAAGCTATAAATTATGATCATTAGAGAGGATACAAGCTTGACAGCGTGAAATAAACGAGTCGTATGCTGATTGCGTATTTTGTCCATTTTGAATGTGTTCCACTGCATTCATTAATCTTTACATTAATTGCTCACGCGTGTCCATTTTTACTGTGTAAATCAATTGTTTTAAATATCTCATACAAAACAATCCAAAGTATTTAAGTCAGGCGATCTCACAGCCCATAGCACTTGACTAATCCCTCTCACAGAAAAAAAATTACATTTTCTAACCAGAATGTCAAACTGCACACATTCCTTTATTTTTTGCCTCGAATTTTGAATCGTCCTGTATGCACATCTGTAAATTTGAGTATGATATTACTCGATTTCTTTTGAAAACCTATGCTCCTGCAAAAGCATGACACCTCGACTTGGATATTTCAGGAAATTTGTTTTAAAATCTTAGAAGTTGCTAAAAAAACTTTTGGCCTTTTTTTATTTTTTAATATTTATTATAATTTATGTCAATTATTTTCCAAAAGTGGTACCCACGATTCAGAAGCAATAAGAGCAATTTCAGTCTCTTTCTCCTTGAATATCGGTGAAAAAGCTCATGTCAGCTTGCATTAGAGACGTCAAGTACCTCACAATATTTTTCTGGTGAACTGTATAATGTTCCTACAGTTTCTCTCCCATTTCTAAGACTTATCGAGTTGTAATGAGTCCGATTTACCTTTCGGCATATTTGCGATATTTCTATTAACCTAAAACCAAAATATCCATCTAGTTTTCGTTGTTTCTACGGATTGTTGTGATCTTCCGAGCCAAATTTACATTTCGTGCTTTTTTGGTCCTTCGAATCGGACACACCTTTTCAGTGTCGCCACTTTTTTTCGTTTAAATTCTCGTCCAAGGTGATCGAATTTGAATATTTGGCCGCGAATATTTGCGACACATCTATTAAACTAAAGCCAAAGTGTTCATCCCGTTTTTGATCTCTCTGCTCAATGCTGTAATCCTTCGGGCCCGTTCATACATCTTTAATGCTTCGAGCCCGACACTCCTCACTCTCGTGACTCTCGTTTCAAATCTCGAACATAACAGTCGCATATCAATTTATTAAAGTATATATATGCATACGGGGTGTTATTGAAGTACGTGGTTAACCTTCAATATAAGATTATTTGAGCCATTCTACGACGTAAAGTTTATGTAAACATAGATCCGGTAGGGTTTGCTTTATAAGCTGCAGAAAATCGTTGAAATCCCAATGGGCTTCTATACTCGGCAAACCGCTGACCCGCCAGCGTCCTCGACGAGACGAACCTTTCGCTTAGACCCCATAACTCGAAGGCAGTGATCTTGGCGTTCTGTCCTTCGGATATGGTCCAGTACCTCTCCTTCTGCCTGTTCGCTCTTCTTGGAACCATGCCTGATAACATCTCACTGTAGACTTTACATTACGGCTTGATCTAACGGCGATTTCCCTCAATGACCGACCGGCCTCTCGCAGATCCACAAATTCGATCTCTCTCAAATTCGTTTAATTGATGAAAATTTCGCGTTCTGAGTCTGGACATATTTGATTACTCTAAAAGCACATTCTAAGCACACTATACACCAATAAATGATGTTTTGCAATCATATTGTTGATATTTCATTGCGATTTTGATAGTAAGAAAAAAAACCTAGGATTTGTGATATCTCATAAATACATTGATAAATATGGCTGAAAATGTAATCTTTTTTGTGCGTTCCCACCAAAAATGATTTAAACAAAACCATTTTTAGTGGGTGTTCCCTTTTCTATGTCACGCAGTGTATAAATTCTTCGTTTTACAATCTTGTAGTCCTTCCAGCCACATTTACGTGTTCGTGTTCCTTTGTTCCTTCTAGCCGGACGTGCGCTTTCGTGTTTCGTTGGTCCTTCGAGCCAGATCTACATTTTCATGTTTCTTTAGCTCTTCGAGCCGGTTTTCCAGTTTTGTGCTTCTATGGTTCTTCGAGCCGGACACACCAAAAAAGTCGAATTTCAATTTCTAACCAGGGATATTGTTTCCGATACTTGTTCGTTACGACAATGAAACGGCGCGGATTGCGCGGTTGCTCGTTTTCATTTCGACCCATCGGCCTTGTAGAACAACTCAAGCTTTTAGTCGACGACCCGCTACAGCTTTACGACCGATTGATTTGTAGTTAAAGCGTGTGTGTGCGTCGTGTATGGGACGTGCTTCCGTGTACAAATTCCGTGAAAATATGTACACGTTTTCCAGTGCTGTGAAGATCAGTGTACAGCAGCGATGACCAGAGGAGCGCCCGTTATGGATAAAGCCAAGTTTCCCAAGGTAAAGTGTGCCAAAAACGCGAAAGTTTACGGACAAAGGATGCGAGTTTGTTGTATTGCATAATAATTGGACATAAACAAATACTTGACTCAGGTCAGTTAAATAATAAATGCTGTTTTAGTTTTGTTCAAGTCCTGGCTTCACGTTGGGTCCACGTGTTCACGAACTTCCCCGGTACCATTGCGGTTACCTCTGATAACCGTGCGAAACATATTTGAAAGGAATGCAGTACCCAGACAGTTGGAAGCTTAAAATAACCGGGAGCAAAAGTGAAATAGGGTCAAAGACCGTTAAACGGAACATCCGGATTTTTAAAGTACTTTGGCGCCAGTCCGGTCTTGCAGACCGCAACCTGCCCTAGAGAAGTCTAGATAGCTACATTCTTTCTAGGCATCCAGGCCACACATACGTCAGGGCTTATTGGTAATCACAAAGAAATATATCACAGAGTGTTCGAAAACAGATGCCACATCTTATATTTTACGAATGGTCTAGGTATTTAGAACTATTAAAACGTTTAATGGCGTCTTAGTTTCATTTCGACGCTCGTAACACCATCGCTAATTATGATCATAGATACAGTTACTCACAAAATCGAGCGTACATACGTTGAAATGTTATAATTCCTTAAATGATCACCTGAAACGAACGAATTTAGGAGTTTTTATGATCTACGTTGATTTATATGATATTTAAAAAAAACATGAAATATTTGAATATTTTTGAAAATAAAAAATTAATACACCAAATCGTCATTATAAATTGGGACGCAAAATTGAGCCCGCACCATATTAATAAACACGCAATTCAGTTAAAAATAAACATAAAGTTCAACTTCAATACTTTATGGAGTTTCCCTGGAAGTCTATAACGGTTTGGAGTCGTCGAGGCATTGATCGGATTAATTTAAATGTGTAATCAGGTCGCATTTCCTCCGATGCAGGAAAAATTACATTTTGAAATTTTTCTTTATTTTCGGGGGTTTTCATTTTGAAGTTTAGTTACCGTTAGATGCCATAGATTTTCGATGGGGTTTATGTCAGGACTCTGTGGGAGAGTGTTCAGCAATTTCGGCACATTACGTTAAAGCCATTCGGGAACCATTAACGCCACATTTTTCAGGTCGTTATCGTGCTGAAAATAATAAACCTTTGGCATGTTCATTTTTTCAGGCGAGGCTCTCAAATTTTCCCTTAATACATTTATATAAACACGTCTATCCATTATTCCGTCTGTGAAGTGCTGTTTGCCGGTACCAATGACCGACATACACCCCCATAACATCACAGAATGTCCATCGTGCTTAACGGTTACGACGACGTTTTTCATTTTCAGTTCTGTATTCGGTTTTCTCCGTACAATTTGTTTTCCATCCGATCCAAAAACGGCCATTTTGGTTTCGTCAGAAAAATAACTCGATTTCAAAAATCCAATGGACGATTCGTGTATTCCCGAGCAAAATTTAGTCGCTTGATTCTATTTACTTTAGGGATCTGTGGTTTCTTCCGAGCTGCTCGTCTATTATAATTATTTTTTCTAAGTACCCCGCGAACTGTTTCTGTGGATACTGAATGTCCAATCCTTCAGCTGACCTCCGCACTCAATTTGGGAACCCTCTGTTTGGGATCCTGGTTAATTTGCCGCACAATAAAACGTTCATCATTAGCACTAAAAATTATTTTTCCTCCTCTCCCGATGTTATTCTCAAGTGTTCCTTCGTATCGAAATTTATTTATAATGTTTTAAATTTTGGAATTCATTCTTCCTACAATTGTATCAATTTTTCGTATTCTCTTTCCTCATGAAAAAAATTTAACAATTTCTTTTCGGATTCGCTAGTTTCACATCGCTGAGTTTTCATCTTGAAAATTCTTGATAGGACAACTGTGTCGGAACTGAATTGCCTATAGGGCACTGATAAATCCAACGTCTTTATCATCAACGTTCCGATAATTTCCTTGCCGTTCTTTAATTCTTTCTGTTGTTTGATTATGTACGCTCAATTTCTGTGAGAATATTCGAGAATTTTTAAATGATCTTGCCCTGTTGACTCCAATATATTATTTTCATTTTTTCTTTACGTAAAACATTGATGTTTTGAGTGAAATAATGGTGGCCTTAAATTATTTGGCGAAAATATTTTTTGTGAACAAAAGGACAAGAAACAATTTGTGATTTGAATGATTGTGCACGCTCAATTTTGTGATTAGTTGTATAATGAAATCCTCATGAAAGCAGCTAAAATACCTATAGGTAACCCTAATCGCAGATCTACAACTAATTGATGCAAGAATCGCAAAAAAGTTGAAAATAACGGTGGTTCGATGAAATTCTCTTAGAGATAAGCAAATATGACCTGGAGTCCGAATTACTCATTATATGAATAGCAAATACCGAAAAGGACAGAAAAGTTATTTGAAGAACCTAACACACCCATTATTTACAACTGACCCTTATCTGCAGGCAATTGAACTGAAGACTGAAAACAGTCCAAATTGTGGTCATTAAGTGAAATCATCTTTACTACTAAGAACTAAACCATTTAAAGATAACATAAATAGAGAAATCTTTGAAGTACTTAAAGGGCTACAGTCAAATTTCTAATCAAAAAAATGGAAAATTCTGATATTTTATCGAAATTCGATTAGTCAAAAATACTGAATTCAAGAGTCATGGGAGAGAGAGAGCCCTTTTGTTGAGTTTTTGTATTAAATGAGGATTAGAAAGATGAGGAATAATCAAGAATCATTCTCTTATTTGGCTAAATTTGTGAGCTTTCAGACGAACGTTTTCACGATTCCAATGTAATATAGAAAAGGTATCCTGTTGCATTTTATCGAGATAAATGGTTAAAGTAAAAAAAAATTCAGTGATAAACGATCGGAGTTGTGTACGTTGATAATTCAATTCTTATCAAGTAAAATCTTATGATTTCCTAGCACCTGCTTGGTCATATGTATATTAATCAAATATTTATCGCAACATTTATCGACAAATAAATCAATAGCATTCCACGGAGCTTGCAACATGACAACTTTATTTAACACGCCATTCCTTGATTGATTACCTGCAGATAAACGCTATAATTGGCCCTCAATTAGTATTTGATCTGATTAATTGCTTATTTGGATTTTATAGCAAAATCATAATTGGTGGTTTCCCCTGATGGATGTGTATGGTAAGCACGAAGAACGTGGTTACCGTACGGTTTCGAAATCTGGCAATACAGGGCGTTATTCAAGTACGTTGGCAAAATTAAAGGGGTGATTCTACGACTAAAAGTTTATATTAATATAAGTCCGCTAATGCTTTTTTTCCAGATGTGGGGTATCAAATTAAAAAAAAAACGCGTTTTTTCGTGAAAATCTTAGTAATCCTTCAGCCGATTTTGTTAAAATTTGGCATTGTGATTTGTAATTATCATTGTTATTTATGCGCCGCTGACTATTTAAAAACTTTTCGCATTAAGCATTGTTTTGGCCCCCTAGATAACCGGATTTAGATCCGTTAGATTTTTTCCTTTGGAGGCATATAAAGTCCTTAATTTTTGGAACTCCGGTTGATACTGAAGGAGAATTAACCAAGCGGATACGCGATCATGTATCATCAGATAAGATATACGTTCGGAATATTTGACCGTGTTCGGGAATCGATTCTAAGACGAGCTGATCCTTGCATTGAAGTTGGAAGAGGACATTTCCAGTAGCCATTGTAAAAATCACCCCTTGAAGTTTCGCCACGTACTTAAATAACACTTTGTATATCGATTGTGGAATTAATTAAAATAACAAACCTTTTAGACTTACAATTACTCAAGTTTTACCTTGACAAATATCTGTTCAAGTCAATAAGCAATGTGTGGGAGTACCACAAATAATTTCTAATTATCAGCAAAGGATAATTTCCGTTTCAGTTATGCGAAATTCGCTCGGTAAGCAGATGAATCAAGGACAAAGTTTAGATTCCTTGACCAATAGGAACGAAACGAGAAGTGAACAATGCATGATCACTGCTAATGACAGCGAGAACGAGCCCTGAAAATTGATTAGTTGGAAGGGTCGGAAGGGAGAGACTCCCAGATGAACCTCCAAGAAACCTTCGATCAAATCCGTGCAATTTCTATGCCATACTCTCTGATTAGAAATTAGCGTCCTCTAATTGTTTATTCCTAATCACTGTCGATTCTTACCAATTATGAGGCGCCATCAGACAAAGTCTTAATAACAATCCGTCGTTTCTAAAATTTTGTGGGTGTTTGCCTTGAAACTCTCTCGAAATGTCCAGGTAGATATCCGGAGACGTCCGATAAAATCTGACATGATTGAATAATCATTTTTCGAGTGGACAAGAGTAATTATTGAATACAACAATTTCCAGCTAAAAACCAACAGTGTAACATCCAAATTTACAAAGATTGAATCGCCTTATCACAGAATAAGCTTTGCTGAGATGAGATAAGGAGATAACACCCACCTTTCTTGAATTTCGCAGGTATAACAAAGTATTCCTCAAAAGCGACGAGTAATTCAGTCAACGTCGGACCGTTAACGAACATTCGTCGATACATACTACAAAGCTTTCGTGTAGCAGAATTTTTAAAACACACATTCATACTAATTTGTGCGGAATACTTTAAATCGAATTGTAACATTTGTTTTTGTTTCTTAATATGAATTGGACTCGTTGACAATTGGGTGCGTTAAATATGTGGCCGGAGAAGAACTGGACATGGAGGAAGAAAAACGAGCTACCGCTAAGGGAAGATTTTTTAAAGCGAAGAAGTTTGTTTGATACCTCGCCAACGCTACCAACGGTTGGTAAATATTATGAAACATTAATTTCGAAATTATGGGTAAATATCATAGATTTATGCTCGGAACACAATTACATCGAAACTGCTCATCATTCATACATGTAAATTTGCAGCATCGGGTTTACGGTTCATTGTTACCTAGAGGGGTTCCTTCATACTGCAGAACTTAAGCAGTAAAATGTACCAGAGTGGGTGGCCGAGTGAAAAGGTGGTTCTTCTTGGCACTGTCGTTGATTTTAACTTTCCGCATAAATTTTCTCTAAAAAATAAATTACGCACGTAAATTATGTTCTATAAAGCAATTTGAAATTATTTCGGAATGGACAAGTGAACTCGAATTTACTCAATAACAGAAAATCCTTCGTGTCCGATGTTTTCGTCATCAGCACACAATTTTTATAACTTTCAAATTCCGGATTCTCGTAAGTGTTGAATCTGCAGCAAGATCTCTGAAGCGGGAGTACACAAATTTGACACAAATCTGAAGTTGGTCTCAGGGAAATAACCGTCTCAAAATCTATACATGGCGGTCCTTAAGGGTGTTCCGATTTTTAAGGAGCTAATTCTCTGGATTGTTCTAAGACTAGAACGTTTTAGAAAATTTAATATATTTTTTTGTATTTTCAAAATGTCAGTGTGTTATTGAAAAAGTGTCCGACATTTCACAGAATAATTTTTCAAGTGGTTATACCTTCGAGACAAGCGATCATTAGGACGTTTTTAATCTCAGAAACAGGATAATGGAATAATGTCAAGAGATTCCAAATACTAATGGAATTTTTCAGAGGATTCACGATCGATCAGAAGCAGATTGAATGCTTACATAGTGTAAGGAGGACATTTTCCATACTTATAATAATATTTATTATTTATCTAGGGTTGGTTTGTAATATTAAAAAAAAAAACAAATTATAATAATTATTAAATATTATACCATGTTAACTAAAAACCGATAGTATTCAGTTTTTGAAGTGTTATTTCCTTGTTTTCGTGAATAAAAAGTAACATAATAAGTAATTTTAATATTTGTGGATAATTAGCACGTTTAATCAGTTTCAGATACGTTTCTTCGAAAACCGTTCCTTATCGCAACTGCACCAAGGTGTACTTTTTTCAAGCGAACGAGGTGGAGAAAAAAAAATTTCGCTCTAAAGTGACATACAGCGTGGCACAAAAAAGTTGTAGCTGTTTAAGAGTGTCTTAGTGGTCGCTTGTGGCACCTTCTAGAAGACAACCAAATCATTGATAAATTTGAATTTCCCATCCTAAAATCCTCCGGAGACGAAGCTTCATAACATTAGGCAGATCGAAAGTTATAAAAAAATATTTGATTTATTTTTCCAACTTTGATATCCCGCATCGTGAAAACTGAAGGAGCTTATAAGAATTTTCCATCTTAAAATTACTTGAAAAATCATCCTGCAAAATGTTCGGAAGCTTGTTCAATAACACCATTTGCATAAATTCTTTTCCGTGATATTATTGGGTTTGCAAACTAAGTATGTTTTCTTAATTTTTTTCCTTTTTCTCTTTTATTTACTATCGTAAACTTACTGGAAATCTACTTCTACGAACACGTATTTTCAAAATGGACGACACAATGGACATCTGAAATTCCGCTATTAACCATAATCAATATATCAATAAATTATATTACTATGTATTCTATAATCTACAATCGTGATCGAAAAAGTACTATTGATCACACTGCAATTGTATTCCGAAAATAGATTTTGTAATTGTAATATATAAAATTTCCTTTGAGATTTAATCTTTACACAGCAAAAAACCTTACTTTGTCTGGAATTTTTTTCTAGTCACGACACAAATGCAAAGTTCAACAAAATGTTAAAACGCATCTAACACATGTCTGAAAATTTCATCGAACCTGATTCTAATTTGTTGCTAAAATTGTCAAGAGGTTCATCCTTTGTACCACCAAGAATTTGTTTTAAATCACCCTTTGAAGAATTATCTTCCTCCATCTTTGCTCTAAATCGCTCCTGAAACTACAACTATATATATACAGGGTTATTCACGCTATACGGCTCGGAATATTGTGGCCAAAATACGAGGTTTTCTAAAAATTTTTCTTTTGGGTTATATGGGGATCTATTATGGCTACTTTTTAAAATTATTTTCATATTATACAGGGTGTCCCAAAAGTGCTAAAAGTATCAAAGTTGTGTTTTTTTAAATGGAACCCCTTGTATATTGTTGCATTTTTGGATTCTCAGATCAAAATAAATGTGTGTTTTAATAAGGTTTACAATACCTAGCACTTACGGTTTTTGAAATAATTTAAATTTTGTAAAAATTTGGCCTAATTTTCATGTTTTAACCACTTAAGCAATATTTAAGTTATGTAAGCGTAATTTACAGTGTAGTGTAATAATGGATCATACTTTATATCCCAATCATGAAAAACTTGCCAGCTTATACAGGGTGTGCAAAAATTAAAACTATTCAAATGAGGACTTTAAGTGGCTATAACTGGATTAATTTAAATGCAATGCCATATTTTTTAACTTACCAGGATATGTAGTTTTTAAATACCCATCGAATGGTACTAGGATGTTCATAGCTAAGTCTTCGCGTTTTTGCAGAATGCACTAAATAATGGCTCCTTGCGCCATTTGGCGTCTTTTAGTTCAAAGTTCTAAATCACATATCAAGTATAACATAAAACGGAAACAAAATATTTATTACAGATGTTCGAAATGTCGACGAAGAAGCCAATAAACAATTCTTATGACATTCTCCAAGAATAAAAATCATGTCAATACGCTCTTCTTTTGGATAAATCTTCATTTTGACTATTTGCACTCGTTATAACACACACGCCTTAATCGGTAAAAACTAAAATGATCTTGACATTAGAGAGGATTTTTAGAGTAATAGAGAGTTTATGGGATTCGGGGTAACTTAAATACCCAATCAGGGGATCGGTACCCATTAACAGGGTCAATCCACAGTTGGTAACTTTTTAAATCCTTAAACCGTATCTTGAGACAAAGGCAAAAATTGAGAATTTACGGGGAATTGCAGCTGTAAAGATTTTGACCAAATATGGATGAATTTAGACCTTTGTCTTGATAAGGATAAAAGAGTGAAAGTTCCTTTATGCAGGGCAACCCTTACAGGAAGAAAATGGGTTCCCAACATATGGTCATCACGGACATGATCGGACGGATTGCATAGGCATAGGCGTAGCCTGAGGGTACATTACACACTCTAGAAAAAAAGTACCTTTGCAGACTAAACAAAAAAATAAACTAAATTAACTATCTGATATTTTGAAATATCATAGGCAACTAGATACATTGGAACTTTGAACTAAAAGACGCCAAATGGCGCAAGGAGCCATTATTTAGTGCATTCTGCAAAAACGCGAAGACTTAGCTATGAACATCCTAGTACCATTCGATGGGTATTTAAAAACTACATATCCTGGTAAGTTAAAAAATATGGCATTGCATTTAAATTAATCCAGTTATAGCCACTTAAAGTCCTCATTTGAATAGTTTTAATTTTTGCACACCCTGTATAAGCTGGCAAGTTTTTCATGATTGGGATATAAAGTATGATCCATTATTACACTACACTGTAAATTACGCTTACATAACTTAAATATTGCTTAAGTGGTTAAAACATGAAAATTAGGCCAAATTTTTACAAAATTTAAATTATTTCAAAAACCGTAAGTGCTAGGTATTGTAAACCTTATTAAAACACACATTTATTTTGATCTGAGAATCCAAAAATGCAACAATATACAAGGGGTTCCATTTAAAAAAACACAACTTTGATACTTTTAGCACTTTTGGGACACCCTGTATAATATGAAAATAATTTTAAAAAGTAGCCATAATAGATCCCCATATAACCCAAAAGAAAAATTTTTAGAAAACCTCGTATTTTGGCCACAATATTCCGAGCCGTATAGCGTGAATAACCCTGTATATATATATATATATATGAAAATTAGCCCAGTGTGTCTTAGCAGATAGGGGGGTGGATTTAGACGGAGGTATTAATTAGTATAATTGCTCATTTAAAGTCGAGGTTTTTGAACCCTTTGGTTCAGTAGAATTAAAATTTGTTAATTTTTTAAGCAAGTATCTCAGTCATATTACTCAAGACAGACTGTTGACACTTTGTGGGTTTGAGATTTAGAAGATGACCTTCAGGCCACACGAAATACCATTAATAAAATATTGCCGGAATTTGTTATATTATATTTAGGATTTGTATGAGCTATCATTTTGTTTTTGATAAAATGTATTAGCCTTTCGATTATAGATAGTTTTATTATTAGAATTCGCTAGATTGGAGATAATTATAATCATCATTTTATTGAAAAGATTAATTGTGCATGTATTACAACATATATTGTTGAAGCTTTGCGGCGTAAATTCCATTATCCTGATGTATGGTATTAGATGGTTGCCTTACGCCCCCCTATGTTGGTAAATAATATAAATAAGAAAGGAGGTATTGTTTGCTATCACATTGATGTTTAATCATTCCTTTCATATAGTGTTGCAATATCCGTTTAAATATTCTTTGTGTCCAATTATTATCAGTCAAAGTTCAAGACTATTGGTTCAAGAGACACACAAAATTGACTAAGGGAGCGGCCCATGTTTGTTGATGATATGATTAGCGGTCGATCACCGCATGTGAACATGCACAGAAACATAAACCTCAGAACGCGGACCCATGGTCATCGGTGTTTTCCTGTACGTAAGCTCCTTTCATCTCTATATGATTATTAGCAAATGACTTACCTTAGCCCGAGAGAGGAAAAAATCTCTTTACACATTATGAAGTTCTTAAAAATAGTCAAAGAGAACTCGAATTGAGAACAAAGTTATCGGGCAAAATTCAAAATTCAAAACTTTTTGAATTCGCACGGAAATGCAGTAAATATTTGAGCGATCACTTTCACTTTGGAAGACTTTTTTTCTATCCCTCGATTAGTCAATTTTCTATTTTTCCACTTTGAAATCTATCATTGAAGTCAGCCCAGAGAAACAGGTACTGCCATCCTGGAAATAGTACCTGCATCTCTGCAATTTTTTAATTTATTTTCTACCTTGAAATCTACCTAAATAAGACCCGGTGAACTATTCTTGTCTCGGAACACTTTTCCTCTGCCCCTGATTCAGGTAACTGTTTACCTTTTTGCAGGGAGAAATTTACCGCAACAATGAATGAAAAAGGAGATTCACGCCCTCGGATCTGCTTTTAAAATTGTAATTTTAAGAGTGTTCTTTATGTAGATTTTTCCATTTTAGGGTTTAAAATGTACTGAAATAAGACGAAACAAACTCGGATAATTGTTCCTTTGTGTCATAAATTCTCTATCCGTCTCTCTCAAAAAGAACATTGGAAAGTTGTTTTTGTGTAAAAAAATATATTTATGTTATTAACTTCAAGAGATCATCGGAGTCTTTGTGTAATGACTTTTTTTCGCAGCTTCACACATTAGCGACTTTTGATTTTTTCCATAGAAAACATGCTATCAAACGGTTTTTTTTTTATGAGGTAAAACCTCCATGAACAAGTCCTTTTCGAATAAACTGCTTTGTTATTGAGCCGGAAGTACAGAAAAGTGCCATTTTTGAGCAATCAAAGAAACGTTCCATATTTCCTCAGAATATTACCAATTGGATGTTCTGCACTAATTGCAATTTTTTCCTTTATAATTACTGTGCCCGACCCTCGATCTAACCTAATATTTTGTGTTCCAATTGGAAATATGTATTCTTAAATTTTTTATTTTTTTTTTGAGAAATTTCTGCATTTCCAATGCATTTCCTCTATTCTCTATACATCTTCAATTTTACTTATACTATTTTGCGAGATTTATGACCCTCATTTGATCAATTTCACAGAAAATTCTGGGGATGTTAAATTACTATCATTATTTTTTAAAAGACAAACTTTGTAATCAAAATTCGTTGATGCACCACCGAACTTCTATCCGTGATTTTTCGAAAATCTTCCATTTTAGATTTGAGCGCGCTGGGAATTTATGTCTAAATCGATGTTGACCAATCTTCACTAAAAACAAAATTTTCATCTGAAATATGCCTCTAGTTAAAATGTCCCTTTGCAAGGGACTGCGACCATTTTTTAAGGGCACATTAATTGGTGATGGTCGGGTTAAAATTAAAATCTGGACAAAAACACATAAATAAAAATCATTAACTAATGACAATAAAAGTAAAGAAACATCACTTAACGTCTCGTATTTACCAAGATGCATGTAATTTATTTCTACAGCTTATCAAGTAATACTCAAGCAAGATAAGTTACGTCGAAAATAGATGTAATGCATGTTAATTATAAAATGTAGCGACGACGCAGCTTTAACGAAACGATAACAATTTGCGATAAGATTAATCAGTCAAGCACAAGTATGACTGAGTTTGGTACCAGAAGAAATAAATTCAAGTTGTGTTAACCTTCCTTTAATTGTTAGTTTATAAACAATAGTTCTACAAAGAAGTTTTCCTTTTGGAATGTTTCAATAAAATGAGAGTGAATCGGTTATTTTTGCTTTAAAAACTGTAACTAGAATGTGTCTTCTGAGGTTGTACAGAGGATAATCGTCAAAGGAAAGGAAGCTTATCTTGGACAAGGTAACAGCAATTTTCTGATGTGGAAACCAAATGGTGATAGATAATATCTATGTGTGTTTTTATCCCCCTTGATACACAGGGCATTTCAAATTCGGCCCTCACCATTCAGATCTCAGAAACTAGAGGAGAGAGGAAGAAGTTTAAATGGAGGTAGAATTTTTTAATTTCGTGTTTGACAAGAGCCTGTTTTCAAAATTAGAAACTTCCGAAGATATCCGGAAAAAAAATAGAGACTTCGTTTTTATTTTTTTTTTGTGTTATTTACCAAGCAAGTCTAAAACCATTAGCACATTTTCATCGTCACTTTTTCTCAGATACGCGATGATATTCTCAGGTTTCCTGCCGACTATTTTTGTGTCGGAAAATTCAATGTGGCACCCACCAAGAAAAAATGAAGTCGACGATGGTAACCGAAAGACGAAACGTTGCGTAACGTGTAACTAAGAAAAAGTGCGAATGATAATAAGCTTGTGGTTGGCTTGGCTTGGTGTTGGACTTGCTTGTTCAATAACGCTAAAAAAATAAAAACGAATTTTCCAATTATTAGTTTCTCGTCGGAAAATTCCAATTTTGAAAACGGTAGTTTGGCACTGCGTTAAATGAGGCAATTTGGCTCCCACTTAAATTTCTTCGTACTCCTCAGGTTTCCGAGATCTCAATGGTGAGGGTCCAATTTGAAATGTCCTGTGAATAAATAATTAGCTCCTACACAATCTTCGGAGATTTTTACTTGCAATAAAGCTTAGAGAAAACCATAAATATATAGTCTTTTAGCTCTTCAACCGCAATCTTTCGTGCACATGATTGAACTCGCTGATTTAGCGTTTCAAGTAAATGTTTTCCTCGTTTTTTTTTTTTTTTTTTAAAAGATTAATTTTAACTATTCAAATGTTAAACTTTGGAAAAGTTGCTACAAATGTTAAAACGGTGAAATCTTAAAGCGGTAGATTCAAAAACACTGAAAAAAGTTTCTATGAACATTAGGCCTACAGAGCACCATTACTGAAATATGCTCTCGAAGAGTGCTATCACTTAGATTTTTTTTTAAATAATTTTTTTCCTGATTACGATAATGGAATTGAAATCGTAGCTAACGATCATACCATAACGGCTTTTAACTATCACAAACTTCATCAAAAGGAATTATGTATGAGGATAGTTAGCTAGCTATCCCTAACAGACATTTTTCAAATTCTTTTTATTCCTTCGAATTATCAAGGAAACACAGTACAACTCGCTTAATACGACCCCCGAAGGCCTAAGCAAATTTGCTCGCTATAAAGGATCATTAGTTGTATCGGGTCCATTTTATTTCTGATATATTTGACGAGACTTCATAAATTTAACGTTCTAACCGTGATTTCGCATTAACCGATTCCTACAATATTACACTTTAATGGTTTAACCCTTTTTGAAAATAACCTAAGCTTCGGTTTTTTCTGTTATAATATTAACTTGATTTATTTGAAGATTAATCGTTGCTTTTTCTCATACTGGCAAATCTTGAAATTGCTGTGATTTCCATATAATATTTGTACACAGATATGAAAGAGTCGTAATCATCAAAGGAATATTTGAGAAGGAGGATTTACGGTAGCTTGGTCGTAAGTCATATATGTAATGGAGAATTAAAAAAATCTTCAAATCAAAAACATATTTATTTATAGACATAATTACATTCATAATTCCCCATCAAATTGTAATTTACTACTTTAAATGCAAAGTTATTCAGTAGACAAATGACGTATCGCATAATAAAATTATATTTATTTAGAATAGTATGCATTATTGATTTTTGGTACGATAACCACCTTTTCTTACTTACTTATTCTTGATTTATTCAATTAGTAATGTATGATTTGTTACTCATAATCTGTCGTTGCTATTTGAGACATTTCGGTCAGCACCAACAAAAAAATAATTGGTGCACACTAATGCACCAATTAACACACGCAAATCTTTTAGAATAACAGACTTGATCAGTATTTTTCCTTTCCATCATAAAATGTTTACATTTAGCATTTTTCCATTTGGTCTATTGATGGCACCGTTCTACTTCAGCGGTTCAGTTTGGTTTAAGTGTCGTCGTCTTAATTGTAGGTATATAATGAAAATAGTAATCCCCTGATTAACATAACGTCGTAAATATTGTTTGCTTGCAATGCTTAAGTTAATATTAAAGAAGAAACATGGCCGTTAATTTATAAAACTATGTAGATGTAAATTGACAAGATGTGTAGGCTGTTGTAAATAATGTTTTAGCACTGACATGGTATACTGACATCCTTGATGATAAAATTGTTTTATTGTTCGTTCCAGATGGCTACCGACTTTCCAAATGACCATAATGCGAACGGGAACGAGCCGAATATGTTAACGTTGAAGAATCCATCAAGGACAATAGTGACCACAACTTCACAGGTAACAGAATCACAGAAATTAACTGTAGAACCAAAACTCGACAAATTGCCTCACCGAACATACAGGGTGTTTCGTGAATATACCGACAAACCTTTTGGGGATATGAAGCTCATAAAAACAAATACATATTTAGATCGAATAAAATTAGGGCCGACATCGCCTCGTTTCCGAGGTACAGAATGTTTAATTTCGTTTTTATTGACTTTTTGAAAATAGTTTGGGATTAGAACGTGAAATCAGGAACACGCCATTGCGGGATAAATGTGCGTGTTCTGGAGTAGGCAGAATATTTCCACTGACGGCAGTGTCGTTCTTGCGGCAATTCAATCGGATGTTTTTAATCAAAAAAACTGCACGCAGCTGTTCGTTTTTTATGCGAATATACCTTTTTAATATTCCATCAATTCTTAATAAAAGGGCCTTTTAGTGTTTTGTTGCTCGAGTAGCCGTTTTCAAGATAAAAAAATTGTTTCGCATTTTTTTGCGTACAAAAAAACCGGTGTAACTTTCCAAGTGCGATTTTTTTTTAATTTTTTAGGAAAAATTTATTTAATTTTCTTGTAATACAGGTACAGAACATGAAAACAAATATTTGTGTGAGACGCGCCTCAGCGTAAAATAATAGTCTTCTTCCAAAATATGGTTCCGTCAAATCCTGAGCCATTTACAGAGGTAGAAACGTTGGATGGCCGCACGGACGCCACTGCTGCGAGTGGAAATATTTTGCCCACTTCAGAACATGCACATCCATATCGCCATAGCGTGTTTTTCATCTTGTGTCCTTACGCCAATCCGTTTTTGAAATGTTTAAAAAATATTTAAAAAAAAACTGAATCACTCTGTAGTTTAGAAACGAAGCGATTTCGGACCCAACTTTATTCGACCTAAATATTTGTTTTTATGGGCTCCGCATTTCCTGAAAGTTTTTCGGCCTGTTTATGAAACACCCTGTATATTAACCATTAAGAGAGATTCTCCACAAGATCTCAGCATAGTTCAGTCATCGGTTTTATGCGAAAGATACTCAATTTTAAACTATAAATGTCGCAGATAAGAATTTCCTTGAACCTCGTTTGCAACGAATGAACGTGTTTACACTAATTGTTTTTAGAATGTACAATGTGGGCAGTAGAGTAAAGATTATGTAGGTGAGCGCATAAAGGTGCCTTTTATACTAAATTATGAAGGTGGTTAAGAGCGTGTCAGATGTGAAGTTTAAGGTAGATATTACTGAGGTTTTTGTTGTGAAGCCCAGTTATATTTCTTCTTTCGGCTCACTAACTACTTCATAATCATCAACAGTCAACGGTCTTGAAAGGTTTAAAAAAGAACATTTTTTATGCTTTTCGAAAAAGCTTCTTCACAGTTGGTCCGGCAAGAGGAGGGTTTCCGGACCAATATCGTTCTACGGTAGAATTTTGTAGTTTAAAAAATGTTCGATTTACAATCTTTAGGTCGTTGCGACGTTTTAAAGGTGCCGAACTTTGGTCCAGTATTAGATGTCGGGGGAGGGGGGGTCCACATCGGTAGAGTTCCAAAGAGGAAACGCTGTTATGTGTACAGAGCATTGTTGAAATACGTGGCCAAACGTTAAGGGGTAATTTTAAGACGAAAAGTTGATAAAAACATAGGTGCGGTAGTGGTTTGCTTTCAATTTACAGGGTGTAAAACTTTTGAAAAAAAAATCGGTTTCGTCGTAAAAATCTTAATAATTCCCTAACCCATTTTGTTGAAATTTTGCAATGTTATTGATGATTGTTGTCGTTTTTTATGTGCCGCTTAATTTTTTTCGCGTCAAGTTGTATTTTTAGTTGCTTAATCCAAAAAATGTAAAAGTTTCAAAAAAGTCAGGGGCGCATAAATAATAATAAAAAACATCAATAACACTGCCACATTTCAATAAAACGGTGTAAGCGATTATTAAAATTTTTACAAAAAAACTATTTAAAAAAGTTTGACGCCCAGTATCTTGAAAACAAAGCATTGCAGGAGCTATGTTTATATAAATTTTCCTTTTCGAATCACTTTTTGAAGTTCGGCCACGTACTTAAATGACACCCTATATGCAGGAGGTCCGTTTCTGGAGTTTAACTGTGAGAATCTCGGTAACCATTATTGACACTTAATCGATTCTACTATGCAGTAATGTTATATTTGAAATCGGCCTTTCCGATCTCCGATAACCATCATAAGTTTTTTTTATTGTTGCCACCTTAAATTTTCGATTTTTTTCAGTTTAGCTTTTTTTCTCATGTTTCACATGTTCAGATTGAGTTTTGCAGTTTGGGAGAAATATAAAAAATTCAATTTTTGCAAAGAATGCCTTGAAAATAAGAAAATATAAGATAAGTAAATGACGAAAACGAAAAGAGGTACTCTAAGGGTTGACGTTCCCCTTCCAAGCAGAGCCGGACGCATCTTCATAAATTTACCATCGATTATAAAACGTTTCTATTTCTTATTTCGTTCGTTAAAGTTCCAATGATCTTCCTTCGCAGCTTATTAATATCGGTGGGTTTCCCATTAATAATAAGTTAATGGGGAAAAGATCGGGTCTACGTGACGGCCAACGTATGTCTCCATTATCTGAAATGGTTCTACCGGGAACTACATATTTCAGACAAATAACCACCCACTCTTCTACCGTTATGTGGCGGAACAGCATCTTCTTGGAACCGGAGATTATTCAAACGACTGAGGTAAATGTTGTAATCAATGTAGTCCGTAAAGTACGCCCTTAAAAAGTCCAACTACCTATATACGGTCAAATTGTCTTGATAAAGCTAAAATCGCATTGCCAAATAAATTTTTTTAGATTTTATCTGAAGCGTGCTTGTGGTTAAAATACTTGGTGTTCGTGTGGATTTTCAGTGAGCGAGATATGTCCATTTTGGCTGTTGAACATGCCCGATTTGGTAAACTTGGACTCATTCGTGAATAATACGTTGGGCAGAAAACGAGGATTTCGGTCCACGTTCAATGATATTCTTACAGAACGTTATGCTTCGTCCGGTATATCCTGATTGCAAAACTTGATTGATATGCATTTTCGCTGGACGATATTTATGATTTTTCAAAACTCTCGGCGCCTGACATCTGATGAGATCAGTTAATTTGTTACTGCCAGATGCTGCCAAATAGCTTGGGAATGTCCATAAATTAACTCTCTGATTTTTCACCGTTTGCACTTGTTGTTTCTACATTTTTCCTCAAAACATAGCGTGGTTAATAGAAAAATAAAAAATCCTTAACCTGCGATATTTGCAAGTACAGGGTCCCCGCGAAGTCTCTTCTGCGGAGACGCAAGTAGGTCTGTTCAACTTCATGAAAGATATTATTCGGGGCATCTTCCCTCTATTTAAGAGCTTCCTTGGGGAAGGAAACTAAAGATTATAAGTGGGGGTTGAAAATGTTGACGTGAAAATTGGCAATTTAATAGTCATTTATGCTGAAAGTGGACTACGTCCGCGGCCGAACTTTGAGGCTCGATATGATGCAGAAGGCCTTGTTATCTACTGATCTTTGCTTACGTAAATATCGTATATAATAAATGTAGGTATAAGTTTCCACACATTATATACATGTGCGAACTGCTAGAAATCTACCGAAAGTAATCAACCAAGGAAACAAGTTTTTCCTATGCAAAATAACAATTTTCAAATTTGTTTTAGGATGATTTATAGCTTACGTGTGTGTTTCAATATTATCGTGTTACATTTATTGCATTTTGGAAATTCATATTAGGTTAAGTGAGCAAAATCCTTTAGGCTTTGGACCGTTTACATACATAAATTATCCAAAAATGTTTACTTTTTGTAATCTTGTCTCAGTACAACTCTGGGGAACGGTGTATTGTAAATTATTCTTCGACTTGCACACCTATAAAAATATTTTTCCAATCTGTCACAGATTTTTAAAAAAATTTAGAAAATGTTTTTCACTTTACACACTGTTTTAATCAATGTTTAACTTAAATATTAACTAACTGAAATCAATCGTTAAATCGTCAAATTTCAAGGGTATGGATCAAAATACGTTCTTTAGGGTTTGAAGATTTATCGGCACATTTCACTAGTTTGGTCAATTTCTCTGATTTCATCTCCTTTTGCTGTATTAAACAGAAACGCAAATCGAACAACTATGTGACTCATTTGCCTCCAAAATACTACATACTATATTTTAAAACAAACAGATGAGTGGGCACCTTCATTCATTTCGAGCAATTTTGCTCAATTTGATTCACATCCAGACTTACATACAAAAATAATAATAAAGAAGATGAACAGTCAAGTTTTGAAGCGTTTTCCAGAAAGGACAGAAGCTGATATTTCTAAGAATGCCAATTATAGGTGACATAACGCTGTTAGATTTTTGGTGAGTACATTTACTGAGAATATTAGTGAGCTGATACCTGGCCGATGTCCAATGGACGAAATACTTAAGAGGGTTCAGAATATAGCCCAACGGTCACACAGCCCAAAAATATCCAGATGACTGATCGACAAAGCTTTTAAATTCTAGTTGGGATAAAATTCTCATCCAGTTCGAATCCGACCCGACGCGGCTACTTATTCCGCGAAAGTACTAACAGTTTATATTTTCTTTTTCTTGTATTTTACGAGTTTTTATTTCCGCTTTCTTTAACCGCTCCGGTATTTGTAATTCACGTGAGAAAAGTGAAATTTTGTACTTTTTTGGATAACTAGACTGTTAAGGTAAATCTTTGGATTGCGATAACTTTTCAAACTAAATTAGGACTCTTTATGGTATCACAGTGACAAGTTTCCAATATAGGCTCTTGAATTTGAATTTATTTATAGCAGTTGTTGTAGCTAAATTTATCCAAAATAAACGTTTACGACGCGTAGAAATTCCAGAGCAGACGACAAATGACTCATACATGGCACGAGTAACATCCATTTCACGTTACTGGCATTGGAAAACCTATGAGGAGGCCAATTTTTTTTTTTTTTTTTTTGAACGAGACCAATTGGTTTAAGTTTTGAGTTTTCCCATTATCCCAGGCATATCAGTCATGTAGATTTAGCCTACGGGTTTGAGAAAATTTAAAAAAAAAATTTGGTGACACTGAAAAAAAACTGATAACTGAAATATCGAAACAAGGAATTAAAAAGAAAGTAATTTGAAAATTTTTTTTTTCCAAAAAAACTTCCTTCGAATTAGCCTTCGCTTAGCTTAAACCTCCTCCTACATTCAGATGCACAGGAATTCGATTATAAAAGCACGAGGACAGCCCTAGAAGTACCCGACTTAACACTGAAAGAAAAAAAAATAGAAAATATTACATTATTTCTCAACATCAGTTCTCTTCAAGATTGAAACACTTTTCCCAGTGATGTTGAATGGCTATACCCTGTTTATAGTAAGAATCTTCGAATATTTCAAAATAGGTGTCAACCTCGTCACCTCTTCATTATTGGGAAGTCTCTCTGTACTAAGCCATTTTTTCAAGTTTGGAAAATAATCTGGAGAGACAAAATCTTGCGAATAGAGCGCAAGGTGGGGCAATAAGAGAAGATTTAAGCTTAGAATTTTTGGCGCATTACAAGAAATATGAAGTAAAATAATAAAATTGTAAAATGGAAATTTACAAGCAAATCTATATTGTTGCAAAATAGTCACAAACGAACGCGGGTAATTGAAGAGTTTAAGCAAATAACGAATCAACATTGTATTGATTATGATATATGATCATTCCTTGCGTTGACTGTGACTCATATTTCAAAACCAAATCTCAATTTTTGCTATATTTCTTGCATTGCCGGTTTTATTATGTCGTCATTTATGCTTAATTGCATTTTTTCGGATTCGCCTTGCAAATTTCCATTTCATAACTTCATTACTTGTTTCATATTGACCGTACGTGCTGCTGCATAAGCATTAAAAATTAAAAACTTAAACTATTTTTCCCAGAAAATAAATCTTCTTTTCAGTTATAGGAGGAATCTAGTTGTATTCCTCCAAATTGTGTAATATTTATTCATTCCCTGCAATCGAGGTTTTTGAGGCACAAATGCTGTATTTACAGAGCAAGTGTTAAGATATTTTTTCCATTGAATCGCATTTTCTTCCAGTTGCAATCAAATTCGCAATCGAGCTCGACGACCACACGTGTAAAATCCCAAAGCTCATCAACGAGCACTTCGACTCAGAGAGTTCATGTATCGTCGACTTCCGATTTGAAGGCTGCGAAATCTGACCTGGTCGATTTGCAAAACAACATGAAGAACATGAAGAACGAGATGAAGAACATCAGCTTGTCGAGCTACAAATTACCCAACACTATTCAGAAACTTAGGAGCTCCCTAGAAAATTTAGTAAGTGTTACTCGTCATTTCGCATTGATCCTAACTCGTTTCGTACATACATCAACTCGTGTACAATTAAATTTTTTGAAATAACGTCTAAGAGGACCACCAACGAAACAGCATCATCATTTTTCTTTAGTCGAGATACGTGAAACGACACGTTAGCCTGGGATGGAAACCCTCAGCTAAAAGACGAACGATATCGAAACCGAAAGTTAACGGGGTACAGGTAATCACTTTTGGTTCGCAGTTGGTAGCTTTAACCTTGTGATGCAGAAAATTGTGGCTTCACTATTTTTTGATCAGGTGAAACCCAGTGTTAAATCATGCGGACATCGTTCAGTTTATGTTTTTGTATTGGAGAGGACAATTTTAAACACATAAATCTTGTATGTAGCGATGTCAGGCATGATGGGACAACAGAAATAATAAAGCATGCTAAAATATGCATGTAAAAAAAGCAGTTTTTTAGGACTTTTCTTTTGGTTTAAAATGAATAGAAAACTTGCTTTTTGGGCCCTCATTTGATACACAAATTGGAACAGCTGTTTCGCGTTTGGAAAAATCAACGGTAATTCTGATGGCGTCAAAAGTAATTTTGAGTAGACAATTTAGAAAGCTTCAAAAGTGATTTAAAAACATTCAAACGCAAGTCAGGAAGCGTCACCTGCAGTCACGAAATTATAATTTTTCGAATTCAGAATATGTCAAATGTAATTCAGAGAACGTAAATTGTAGAATTGCTCGTGTAGAAACCACCTACATTCCAGACTTTAATATTTACTGAATTACCGTTGTCGCTTTCTTATATTTTACACCTATCGACTCTGAATAGCCTTAAATTATTTCCGAATTAGCTTACGATTGACTAACCTAAATTACACACGAGAGTTTCTGAATTACACTTGGCATCATCAATAACAATTGACAATTCTGAATTACAGTGATCCCTCCTTAATTACAGTTAGAAATGCTGTAGATACTTCAATTTAATAGATTTTTCTATGTAATTATTTGACCGTCAAGTAGAACCAATTTCAGAGGCAATTTCTATTTGTAAAACCTAAATATATTGCTCTGCGATAGGTTCTTCGATAAAAAATGTTGTTATCAGACATTAAATAAGATTACTGAAAATGTTGCTTTTAGTAATATCTAATATTCAAAGTTATATATGCTGGGTTTTGCAGCCACTCCCCCATTAGCTTGTGGGAATTTTGAAGGAGACATATTTAGCAGGATTAGCATATTGAATAATTACTAATCCTAACAGATTTGTCCGATGATTTGGTGGTCCTTTTAGCAAAAAAATACACAATAACAAGGCATATTAATATGATTTTTTCGCTTGAAGCAGTGATTAAACATTCTATTCTGAAAACGACTCTGTACTTAATCGCAAATAATTAAAATTACATCATTGAAGAAATCATATCATATACAGGGAGGACCAAAAGTCTCGCATAAATTCGCTAACCAATAACAGAAATGTTTTTAATGAAAATGCTGGAACACGTCAAATATCGTTTTTAGTTAAGCATTTTTTGACGTAACAAACATGTATACAGTGTTATCCACGTAGTAGATTTTTTACACGTACACATTTTTTCTTATGCAACTCCGTGTATATTATGACGTTTTTCAGTTCTTGATTTTGAACATACTTCTCATAACACACTCACTAATGATAATAATTCTATTGATGGATTGCGTGAGAGGGGTCATTAAAGTGGCCTGCTAGATTGCCTGACCTCACCCCTATGGACTTTTTTTATGGACTTGGCTGACACGTAGAGTGTATTTAAATAAGCCCAACGACGTGGAACAGTCAAATAATAAAATTACTCAAAAAGCTCTTCAAATGATGAGAAAAGTTCTTAAGGAATTTGCGTTACCGTTTGTCCACTCTCAGGAAGTAAACGGAGCACAGTTCGGATTTTCAATACGTTAGATTGCAGTAGTTTGTATTGTATTTTTTTTTTAGTATTAATAATTCTGTCGTTAATTCTATGTTATTTTTTCGAAAATTGTTGAATTTTCAAAGAACTCAAAAACCCCATAATATACATGCGATTCCATAGGAAAAAATGAAAAAGTACATTTATCTACTTCATGGGTGATCCCATGTACATGTCTGTTACGTGAAAAAATGCAAAACCTAAAACACTATTTGACGTGTTCCAGCATTTTCACGAAAAGTATTTCCTTGGATTTTTAGCGAACTTATGCGTTACTTTTGGTCCTCTATGTATAAAACAATCTTATTTCATGTCATTAATTTTTTGCTTTTGTGTCTAACATCAGGTTTTGGAGTATTCAATACCTGTGGTGAAAACAGTTTTCTGCCACATGTCAGGTCTGAGTCCGGAAGGTAGTCTCATGTTCTGTTTAATCTTAGGTGGATGATGACAATGACGACAACAATGAGGTAAACTCCGAGCCGGTCATTACCTATCCGGATGATAGCAGAGCGCCTTCGGAAGTGGGATCGCCACAACCCAACAATGCCGTAGAAAGTTTGACTTTTCAGCACAAAACCACAAATAACTTCGTGAAGACAAAAGTGAGTAAAGTTTTCCATTAATAGAGGGGGATTGTGGCAATTTTTGCTTTTTTCTTCGTAAATGTTTCGTCCAGACTTTTCGGAAGTGCATATAGAGACTGGCCGTGGATTTGGATGAAAATCAAGTTATTCAAGTTACTAGAAAATCCGTTCGGGACAGATCAGGATACTTTAAGTTTGAGACACTCACCTAAATGACGTAAGAAATTAAATTTAGCTCAGGTTGGAAAAATCTTGGAAATAAACCTAAGTATTTTATAAATACAACAATGAAATCGTGAAAAATACAATTCGGGTTTCTGTCAAATTTTTCTTTTAAATTTAAATTCACTTTAGTAGAATTACTAGCAAATCGTGAACAATCAGGTTATTTTGGTTTAGGAGAATTTCGAAGAAAAGCGGGTATCGTCACCGTTCTAGCAAGTTACAAAAAATTAAGGGTGCGGCATTGAAACTTTTTTTTTTCAAAGATTGATAAAAAGCATTTTCGGTATATACTTCTATTTTTTCGTTAATTAATTATAATAACATGGAAATCCACTTGAGCGGGTTTAAAAAGAACACTTAACAAGCGTCGACCATTCGACTTGATGCATCCTTGGATAAGTCCACCAAAGTGGCTCTCAACGCTCTCCAGCGTGGCTACCGGTCTGTCACGAATATTGCTCTTCAAAGTTTCTAATGCGCGTTTTGAGGGAACCTTTTCCCGGGCGGTTAATCTCACAGGTGACATCCCGCGGCCCGCGCGCTCTCCAGATTTGGCTCCATGCAACTATTTCCTGTTGGGCTACACGAAATCGATTGTTAACGTTACGTGAAAAAAGAGTTCAAAGCGGTTTATGTTTCTAGTAAGCTTTGTGTATCTTCTGAAAAGTTTTCCCCTCTGGATTGTTGCAGCTTAGTTTCGCTATGCTCTTTTGACGTGCGCTCCTCCTTCTCATTGAAAAATAGGGAAGGCACAACTGAGTAAAAGGTTGCTTCTTACCTTAATCAAATGCGAAACCAGCACTTCATAATCTTTCAAGGTCATATTTAACAATGGTTTCCATCTGACTTCAGAAGGAGTTAAATATAGGTCCACAGATGCACACGATTGACCTACTTGAAATTCTAGTATACAATTAGTGAGGTTATTTTCGTAGTTTCGAGCAATTTCAAACAATGGGATTGAACAATTACCGTTGCCATTAAACACCAAGGTTATAGGAAGCATAAACGATTCGACACAATTTTAGCAAAACAGCCTTTAATTTGAAAAGAAATCACGATGGTAATTTATTAGAGTAATAAAAGTAGTACTGCTTTTGTCAGTACTATATCACCAGTCGTTGCGTAACTTGGTGGTGCCAACTGTAATGAAACGAATTGCCATGGTTGTCGCCTGACCCACATAAATAACAATTTATTACCATTTTTACTGGCATTTCAATGCATTTTTCTTTGTTGTAGTTTTGGGTTTGTACGAATGACCCGGACTGAAAAAAAAAACCAATTAGCCTTTCGCCGCTGTGTAAAATTAGAGTATGTTGGTCATTATTACTGAATAAAAGCTCTCGCAAAAGGTTGCTCGTTAAAGTAACTAGCTCATTCATAATAGCAGGGAGTTGGCAATGCAACAATTATAGATATCAGCTTAATCGAGAAATTCAGGTAGAAAGAGAATTGAAAGTAAAAGTGTTTTGGAAAATCGTGTAAATTGAGCCAAGCTAAATATTTATGGATGAATATATTACAACCAATTGACGTAGGTAAATGCACGAAATCGTAATTTAAACCATCAGAAATAAAGCTACAGCCGATGTTTACTAAATTTTGTTAAGGATAATGCTCTGCGAGCTCTTGGTGCTCTAGGAATTTTTTTTTTACTTTTGCCTGGAAAACTTCTCAAGGTCTCAAGATGCTCAAAGACTCTCAAGATTTTCAAAGACTCAAGATTCTTTTTTTGGATTTACTCACCGCCTAGTCGAACTTGACGACCAACCGGGCGTCAATCAACGTCCCCCGGCAATGAGAACCATTATTTCAGATTTCGTACGTATTACCACATGCATCTTCAAGAGTCCATACGTATTTTTTATCTTGTCCTCCCACTAAAATCTAAACGTTTTATATCTTAAATTTTTCTCTTCTGCCCACAAAAATAATTTACAACACTGACAAAATTTTTATTACGACCTTTATTTAGTCCTATTAATAAATGTCGCGCAAAAAGGGGTTTACCTGCGCTTTGTTTATATGGACTCGAGACAACAAAGAGGATTGCTAACTTTTATAGGCCTCAACTCCTTTTTTTAACTGATCCACGCGATGCAGATGTCCAAAAATGGTTTGCGATGTGACGCATTTAAAAGCTTTTATATTATGTAGAACCTGTCCTGAAAACCTCAACGCTCAAAAATGCCAAAAAGTCTTGTGCGCATTAAGAGGTTGGAGATGGTTTTTATCTACTAAAACGCATTTGGGGATTAGCCGGGTAAATTTCTTTGATGCGAAGCAAACTAGAAGTTTCGCAGTCAAGCCTCAAATAGAGTGAAAATTGATTGTTTGGCAGTTTCCAAACCAAAATTTAATGAAAGAAAATCGATTAATTATTTTTAATAATGCAAATTCACTAAAGACCTAAACGTAAAGAGAGAAACGGAATATATACGATTTATGATGGAGGATAACCCAGCAGAAATATGTACCATAAAACCTCAAATTGAGCATTAGCGTGACTCAAAGATCTCTTGAATCCTTTTCCAGAGCATTCATCTTTTCACTTATTTTACCCCGGTGGGAATTGTTAGAGCGACAGAATTGCACATTAGTCTCAGTTAAAACTAATTGAAAATAACAATTACCATTCACTGAGGGCGCCTACGAACGCCCCTGTTAACGTTTCAGGGTCTAGATAAAAGGATAGAAAAAATTAAATGCGTAAGAAGCAAACAATTAAATTGTGTAAAATACTTAAATATTTTGAGCGGTACCACCGATTGGTTAGTATTAGACAAAAACAAAAGACCTTTTTCGTCGTGAGATGTGAGTCCGAAATTAACAAAAATATGTTAAAGGATCGAATGACGTTTCACAGTCCATGACGAAAGCAATGACTGACTCACGCCTAACTACCCGACTGACGGCAAAAAAAACGATTTTTTACTAAAAATGCAAGTCAAAAATTTTGATAATGTAAAAATTAGAATTCTATGAGAACATACATTATTTAATACATCGCAGAGCATTGTGAATTCACTGTAAGCAACGTGAATTCATAAGGATCACTAAGTAAAAATAATTTGGAAGGCGAAGTAATGCGAGCCGAAGTTGGAATTTTGCAGTATTTTACATGGCGAATTCGGGCATCCAAGAAATGCGCACTCGGTGAGGTAATAGCGGCAATATGGATGCCGACCGCCATCTGCGTCTGTTTCACACGTTACCACACACATAATAAAACAGGGACGATAACAAAAGGCCGTATTGTCGTACTGGGTGCGCACTTGTGAAGATATCCGAACACGTTTTAACATCTCCAAGTGATATTTCAATAATTTAACCAAACAGATATGTAAATAAATAAAACTGTTGTTATTTCGATTCCGAGAATTTGTTGCAGACTCCGGAATTTAGTTTTGTGATGTAGCTTGAAATACTTCCTTCAGACAACGTTAAATGGCATTAAAGTTCGCGATTTCGCTTTGGAATTCCACTTTGGCCCGTTGTCCAACACGAATTGACATAGGAATCATTAAATATGTCTAATTAGGAAAGTGCTTTAGAGGGATATACCGCGCGGTTCTAAATTAACCCTTAAGTTTTCAACAAGTTGTTGTTTCTAAAGAACTCAAACGCAGCATTAAATCGGGCAAAAAATACCATTTTTTGACGTTTATTTATTTTCTAAATGTTGCTTACGATACCGGTAGCATAAAATGGCCAAACTTTTCATGTTGAATCGTCAGTCAAACGACCCCTCAAATTAGAGGTCTTTCAAATCTCGATCGGGTCCTGTGATAGAAAAACTGTATTCTTATATTACCTAAATCGTCGTAGAAATTTATTCATAAGGAGACTTTTAAAGGTTTTGATCTATGTATGTAACACTAAGTTGGCATCAAGCCTGAGAACTCGAAAATTTCTCATCTCAACACGAAAATTACTCCCTAGGAAGTTATTTTTACGGTACTTTTTCAGTTTCTCTTCAACTCAATTTTACCATCTGCCCATAAAAATTTTGACGACTGACTTGTGAATTCATCCCGCAATATCGGAAGTTCCTAACGTAGAATTCCCAGAAGCGAACCGACATATCCGCCAATGCATGTGTGAATGAAAGAGAGTGATCTCGCAAAACCAAATAAACTATCCATGAGTCGGATTTTTAAACTTATATTTTAGCTGGATAAATCCTGAAACCAATCAGTATATCGAACAAAGAGTCATGGGTATCACTAGCGAACAATTCTTCTCCATAGTTTCCGTGAAAGATCTGGTCAGACCACATTTTCCAGCCAATGGCTTTGTCGTCTGTGACTAATGAATCATAAACTTCAGGTGATTCAAGATGGACTCACAGCCGAGAAGGAGAGCGCAAACATGGCCCAATCTAAAAAGCTACAAACCGGAGACATGACCTTTGAGGAAAGGAAGGCTGCAGCTGCCCATACAGCCCGATTGGAAATGGACGGGATTTCTGCTGAAAAACGTCAAATCAAAGCAAAAGTAAGTGTAAAACTTTCGGATTGGACATTTAATAAAAGATTTTAGTCATCTACAATTCTACGTAAATCACAGTATACAGGGCGGCCGCAGAGGTCATGTCATGAATGATGACGAAGGCTGAAATAAAGCTACAAAAAAATTATTTTGGCAACTCTCTAAAGAAATGAACGAGTTTAAATGAGACATTTTGACTTCCCCTGTATAAGGAAGACATATGAAACAACGTGAAAATAAGCACGACTATGAGTTATTGAACTCTAATTGTCGCCATTATAATTGTTCGAAAGCTACAGCAAAAATGCTTTTTTAAATTCTTGCTTTGAGAGCGGTTGCCTTGGTAACGAAGGATGCTAGGGTATTTTTTTCCATGAAGCACTAGCGTTATTTTAACCCCTAGAATTTGTGGCATGACCTTTCCGGACACCCTGTATAATTGAAATCATTCGGAATATTATGAGGTGAAATAAACGGCTATAGTTTCACCATTGATAATTAACTAATAAATTAGACTACAGTCATTATGTTTCATTAACAATGTTATCTGTTCATATGGCGTTTAAGCCAAGGACGCAGGTTTATTAATATCGTCCGCTTTACATCATAGTGTTGACAAAAAAATTGAAATATCACGATTTGTTAATTATTATTGTCCCATTAGACCGAGGCATCATCTCAATACGTGCTCGTACATATGATTTGTAATTTTTTAAAACATACGCAGTTAGAGCGGGTCTGCCCCAGTGCAAATTCCTCCAGAGAAATATTTTAACCGTGTTTCCCGCCAATTTTCGAATTCGAAAAGTTGTTATGCGATCTGAAAGTATCGGCTGGTGGTATTTATTTGATCTGCTAAATCGATTTGCACAGGTAAGATTAGGTTCGGCTGAGCTAAGATCACGAAATTTTGCAGCTCAGGCGCTCCTTTGCCGCTTTTGTATTTTCGTAATTCGCTAGTGGTAGCTAGGTTCTTTGAAGATGCAGATTTCCCTAGAAATTGACGAGGTCATACTTCCCAACAATCGTAAGCCGTTGTTTCTGTAGTGTGTCCAAGATGAGGATGTCCAGAGATGGAATCCCTTAAGTGGAAGCAGATGCAGATTTAGACACAAGTTGGACATTCAAAGGAGCAATTTCACGCTTCAAACAGATCCACAGAGACATTTTTGTTTTCTCAATTATTCCTTAAAAAGCGACAATTAGCTTTCCAATATGACAATCTTAGTTATGTTCTATGACATTTTATTTATCGAGAATTATCAACATTTTTTCTAAATACGGCCATATTCAATTGACACCACTAGTCATTTGTACCATTAAACCTCACTACATTTCCCAAAACAAAAATATCAAAAAACCAATCTGTAGACTATTGTTACGCAACGGATACATGCTGAGGGCGAATGTAACGGAAAACCCGAAACAATACGCAAAAACAACGGAACAGATTGCATCAAGACTGATTACGAAGATAAGGCATCCCGATAATCCGCTACACAATCCATCCAACCAATTACTGTACGAACGCGTACACATGAGGAAAATAACTGGAAAAACTACAGCAAACTCAAAAAAATGGAAATGGACGATTCTGAACTTATTTTGCCATGCAATACTATCCCGTTTCCTTCCATCTTCAACCACTCTACTGGAACATTTCCATTTTTTTTTAAATCTAAATTGACCTAATCTCAGAGCGTTACGATTGAGTTTAAAATTTGTCCCTCTTCAAACTTGAATAACATATAACGTCAACTTTGGCTCAAAATCTCATTTTTGGCGTGTATCGGCCTAACCAGAATTAACCTTATGATATTGCATTCCTCGAGATTCACTCTAAATTATATTGAACTTAGCTTTGTTTAGTTTTTTCCCTTCTGAACAAAAGGAATTTTGAGGATTTTGGGATGACGTTTCCTATCTCTATCTATGGCTCGCAACCTGAACTAACCTGAATTCGCCTTAAAAGATCCTAAACTTTGAAACTGAATCCGAAAAAAAGTAATTTAGAAAGTTCTTAGTAATCTAATCCTCCAAGTTCTAAGTGTTTCTAACGCACTGAATGCTACAATGGCCATTGAGAAGATCGTGTCATAAATACATTCAAAGGCTATTCATTAGTCATAAACGAAATATTTTAACGTGAAGGTTAATTTTTACATTGTAACTATTGTAGTTAAAATTATGCATGCCCAATATGGTGCCGCTATAGCAAACCCTATTTTCACGACTAAATGCTTCCTTTCTTTCGGATACAAAGCCAGAATGTTAATAAATCGTCTCTATGTTAGAAGACTAAAAACTTCAAGTTACATCACGCACCAATTAATCGACTTCAGAATAAATTGTTCGGAATGTGCAAAAAATCGCATTTTAGCTGTAACTGGTACTAGCAGTGTATTCCTCCTCAATACGGCCCTGCAAACTTTTTTCATTAATTAATGAAGATACTTCCTTTAGGTCAAGGACCAAATAGTAAACGCACACGTAATTCTGGGAAACTTTAGAGTGCACCTTAATTGTAATTTAGGTAATGGAATTTGTATTAAAATTCTATTCACAGAGGAACTATTAAATTGAAGTTTCTATAATGGCTTTTTTACCGTTTTTCTTCCTATGAATTACGACTTAATAGACCGATGCACTAAGGGTTTAGATGCAACAGTGAATTGAAGCAAATACCTGTTAGCCTATAAGCAAAGGCTTATGTTGTGTAGGCGGTGAATACATAATCATTTATAAAGTTGTGGCCCTGACCCGACAACATAACGCCTAACATGGAGTGATTTAGAGGATTTGTCTTTATTGCATGTTGTTTGCCACGCCATAACTGCGATATTTGAATAATGTTTGTTTTATTTTTTTCGATTCCTTTTCCCAATTTTGGACGGCAGATACAACCGCCGAAATTGGGTACGAGTCGTCTCGGAAAGAGAAATTTTCTTGTTTCTGAAAACAGGTTTAGTGATCTCCTTTCGAGCCATTTCATTGCTGAAGATAGGCAAAGCTCCTTAAAAACTTAAATATCATTAAATACGTCTTACATCGTCAATCTGTGGAAATTAATCCTGGGACAAAGATAGGCACAAATAAAATTAGTCAACACTCCTTGCAATAGGTGTCGCTCGCGGCCGCGTTTGCCCACTCGACAGTAAGTGGCGCCACCTTTCAAAGGTTTTTTTCATCTTAACTAAAAGTTACATTCGCCATTGTCAAGAAACTGCTGTGGTTTTTTTTACGAAAGTCATAATTCTCCCTTAAACCAGCTCTGGCTTATTGCTATCGATCGCACTCACACAACCAAACACCGTATCATACACCCGAAAGCTCTTTTTGAGGTAGGTGCGTCTTGCTGCTAATATTAATAATAATAAAGGCACTAAAATAATTGTTTTAATTGTCTACTTGTTAAGCCACAAAACTATTTTGACCTTAAAGATAATGATGTCAAATAGTAAATAAAACGTCTGTGACCCGTGTGATGATTATTGGAAACCTTTGATATAATAGCCAATATTTTTCACTTTTGAGAAATTTTCTCTGCATAATGATAATTCTAAATTACATCTTCCCATTTAATTATTCTATTGTAAGTATCAGGTGTTTAGCAACAACGTCTGTGTAAACATTATAAACGTTTGAACTATCATCCAATTATGTACTATAATTACCCACATTCTTAATTATGGTTAAATTGTGCGCAAGTTATACGTACAAAAAAAGTGGGAGAAAATTTTCCAGAACCAGGATTTCTGTCTAGAGTCCAGAAATAGGACAAAGCTGTAGCTAGGAAAATCGATAGCTAAGTGTTGCTCCGCGACAGCAACGCCAATAACAAAGTCTTAGTCGTTATCTGACACGTTATGCGACTCGCTGCTTTTAACACAATCAGAAATGGTGTTGAGCTTTTATCGCTGAGTAAACGAGGGAATCACCTTGCAAGGGGCATTCAACATGTTCCCGGAAGAATACGAGTTTTTTCGCCAAGGAGGGGCATGTATAACTGGATCAAAGCTAGAATTCAGGTTCGTTCAATAATCGATGACCTCATAAGCTTCGCTTGTTTTAGCCACGCTTCCCCACATTTCCCGGAAATATGCCCATTATGTATTATAGGTAGCTACGTGATTTTCATGAGAAAAGGTGACCCTTCATTCAATGATGTCTGTAGTTCACCTCTATTTGCCACAAGCCTTCACAATGGTAATATTAAGATTAATCATTTCGTGGCGGCGTTCTTCATGAATATTTATTATCGTCAATAAAGTACCGACATGTATGAACTTGTATAAAATAATTGACGGCGTACCTGCACAGAAAAATTAATATAGATTTGTGGTGTTTCGCATTTGGACACCTGTCTCTCTCAGAAGTGTCGACAATGAGAGATTAAGTCAAATGGGAATTTTGGCTTATTTATTAGAAAAGCGACGGTCATTAGCGATAATGAACTTGAACTAACTTGAAATAGGAAGAGCTAATGATGAAAAACCGGTTGGTCCCACTCCTAGCGGCCTGTCAGCCTATTATTATCTTTCTAACAAACCGTGGGAAAAAGGTGTCCTCTACCTGGACCTTGATAATTACAATCTCTTCCATTCATTTTCATCAAATTTCTTTCATATCTCGAGTCTAGTGATAAAATATTCTATATTTGTTACTTATTGATACTTTCGTTCAATATTAGATCTTCTCAGATCCGATAAAGTTTGCACATGTTTAGAACTAAAATCTCCCACCAAAAATAACATATTTTTTATGAATTCTCACATTGGTCGCAAGTAATAAACATCGAAATCCAAGATATTCTAGTCTATTGTTTAATTAATGGGTCAAGAATAACTTTCTTCTGGTAAGTAATAATAAAGCAATTTCTGTTCTACAAATAAGCATGTGCATTGTTCACACTGTATTGTCGTTAGGTTCACATGTTTATTGCTCGCACGTGACAACAAAAGTCCCCAATACAAAAGTTACGCAAATGCAGTGAAATCCATTAGTTGACAACGCATTTGGCTTTCATCCAGATTTGACCAAACAAATTTCCTCCCGAATATTTTTGAGTCAGTTGAGTGCTCGATCGCTAATAAAATCGTCAGGAACGAAACTAATTAACTTTATTGAGTTAAGTGCGGCTGATCTATAATTATTCGGTGAATGTTTTGGTTTACTGTGAGTGTTCAAGAATTGAAACGTCTTTCCTCATGTCTTTGAGTGCAAACATGTCCGCACCATGGCCGGTAAAGACTGGGGCGTTTAAAAGTATGGATTTTAATGAAGATCCAGTGCCGGTTTTGATTTCCAAAATCAACACTCCTCCAAGGTTAAACATACATTTGGCCACACCAAAACACGTAAATATTCATTTAAGCGTTTCATTTCTAAGGAGTTTCCCATAAAGCTGTGTAAAACAGATTCTCACCGCACTAAAACACTCGCCCACATCCACGAGTATAAACTTTTAATATATTTTATGGGTGTTCGATTAATTGATTATTTTCGAAAAAAATTGAATTAGCTAGCGCCTAGTTGCTTCTAGAATACGTAAAAAAATAGGTGATATCAGAATCCGCTGATAAATGGTTGTGCTAATATTGGACTGTGCCAGCGGGCAACAGTCCAATATTAACAATAATACAAGTATCTATGCATAAAATAAGTTCTTAAAGGTGCGTCAGATATGGTAGGTTTCATGGGAAATTCACCAGTTTTACGTCACAATCATGAAAGTTACATCTGATGCTAGGGTCAAAGGATCATTGATATACCTACCTACAGTGATTATGTAGATGGAACGTTCTTTGCTAAAAACGGATGTGAACAGTCACAAAATCATGTGTGCTTTAGATACACTTTGATTTGCCTCATAACGAGGACGTGTTTGATTGTCACACCTGATGAACACACAGAGGAGATTTAAGATGGCTCAAAAATTATTTCAAAATGATGGATAAGTTTAATTCGATGTACGACAATCACTGAATATGGAAACTCATTAACAAAGAGACTTACAATTCCAATTGAGTAAAGTATGTAAATAATAGCGTATTTTTGCATTAAGTAGCGTCATGAGAAATTGCTTGGCTTAGTATACCTTTTAATTACGTTTTGTTTTAGGAAGCTAGAAGTCTAACATCAGGAGATGTAAGCCAGCAGGAATCCAAAAATTTAGCTCATACTAACATGACACTGAAGAGCGAGACTTTTAGCACTGAACAATCTGCCACAGAATCTCAAGAGCGACTTCAAAAAGTAACAGCTGGTGGAGTTTACAACAAGGAGCACAATCGATCTTCGACCAGGGAGACCATCACTACTAGTAAAGGATTAATTAAAGCTTCGGATGCCAAGATGATTTCTCAGGTGAGAACTTAAAGTCAAGACACGACTAAAATGGTTATTTACTTCGTCGTTTTTGTTCGATCGACGATAAAAATCCAATCAAAAACGTGTTCGATCTAGTTGTTTAAATAATTGACAAAAGTTTACTTTTGCAGCTGCACGGACTGATGAATGGCAATCCAGAAGAACAACTTCTCTCCACCTCATTCGATGACCTAGATCAGCTCTCGGCATCGTCCCAGCACAGCGACATACAGAGGGCAATAGATAAATATACCGCTTATCTGGATAACTCAATTAAATACATCCAGAAGCAAGAACAAATTGGCAAAATCCCTCAAATCCTCAGCAAAATGAACGACGTTGTCCGTAAAGCATGGGCAGTGCCGACGTTCGGCCACGAATTAGGATACTCTTTATGCAACACCCTAAGGAAATGCGGGGGTCTGGACATCCTTATGAATAACTGCACGAAGTCTGAAGAAGATTTGCAGTTTAATAGTGCAAAACTTCTGGAACAGTGCCTTACAACTGAAAATCGTGGACACGTGGTAGAGAACGGTTTGGACAAAGTAGTAAATGTTGCCTGTTACTGCACGAAACATACGAATTCTGTAGAACATTCAAGAGTGGGGACTGGAATTCTCGAACATCTGTTCAAGCACAGTGAAGAAACTTGTAGCGACGTGGTTAGATTAGGAGGATTGGATGCTCTGCTGTTCGAATGTCGAAAAAGCGACGTTGAGACTCTGCGTCACTGTGCCGGAGCTCTGGCCAATTTAAGTCTGTACGGTGGGGCTGAAAATCAGGAAGCTATGATTAAACGCAAAGTACCCATGTGGCTGTTTCCACTGGCTTTCCATAACGATGACAATATCAAGTATTATGCCTGCTTGGCCATAACAGTTCTAGTAGCTAACGCCGAAATCGAATCTGAAGTAATCCAGTCCGGCACGTTAGATTTAGTGGAGCCTTTCGTTACTACGCACAACCCTTCGGAATTCGCCAAATCCAATCTCGCCCATGCTCACGGACAAAGCAAAACCTGGCTAAAGCATTTAGTACCAGTCCTAAGCTCAAAACGAGAAGAAGCGAGGAATTTAGCAGCTTTCCATTTTTGCATGGAGGCGGGAATCAAGAAACAACAAGGCAATACGAATATTTTCCAAGAAATCGGAGCGACAGAGGCTTTAAAGAAAGTGGCAAGCTGCCCCAACGCTGTTGCCTCCAAATATGCAGCACAGGCCTTGAGGTTAATAGGGGAAGAGGTGCCGCATAAACTCAGCCAGCAAGTACCATTGTGGTCGTGTGAAGACGTGGAAGAGTGGGTGAAGCAAATCGGATTTTTAGAAATCGCACCTAGTTTCGTGGAAAGCAGAGTGGACGGGGATCTGTTGCTGCAACTTACCGAGGATAATTTGAGAGAGGACATTGGACTGACAAATGGAATTAAAAGGAAAAGGTAAGTAGGAAAATACTATCGTAAGCTTAAGCCGTACCCGTGCTCTAGGGTCAACTATTAAATATACCTACGCGTTTTAGCGCATCGTAAATTCATCTTACTACTAAAAATGCCATCGAAAAACATAAGAATAATTAGAGTAATTTAAAACCGATACTTTCAAGAAATAGTACGTAACTGCTTTTCAGATATATAGTATTAAAAAAATATTTAGGCTAAAGACCGCTTCTCTTAGTATCTGAGATGGATGAAAAACTCGAAAAAGGGAAATGTCGAGAATAATGTCCGCAATATTTGCCTTTATTATCAATTTCAAATTCAAGAAATACGGTAGATACGAATGGCGAAAAACACTTCTTTATTTTTTGTGGGACTTTTTTTATATTCTGCGTAAAATACTTTGAACGGTCACTTCAGGTTAGTTCATAGAAAACAATATAGTTCAGGAAGACACCGGGAGGTATGAAGAACCTCCTTGTCGCATTTTTTCGTTACTCCGCAATGTCCTCTTTGACCAAGCGCACAAAGTTGCCCTTCATTCGCACTCCTAATTGTCCACTAATAATGTCCACCCTAAGTTTCTCTTTACTTTCCTTTCAGATTTACCAGAGAACTACAGAAACTAAAACGAATGGCTGATTACACGTCCCGAGACACGGCCAACATCAACAACTTCCTTCAATCGCTGGGCCCTGAATTTTCCACGTACACCTACAGCGTCTTGAATGCCGGAGTGGAAACCAAAGACGCCTTGAGGAACATCTCCGAAGACCAACTATTGCACGAGTGCGGCATCAAAAATTCCATCCACAGGTTTAGAATAATGGAGGGAATCAGGCAGCTAGAGAACAGGATAAGCAGCGAAATGAATGATGAGAGCCCGGACAAGTCCCTTGACGTCTTCGTCAGCTACAGGCGATCAAATGGTTCGCAACTGGCTAGTTTGCTGAAGGTTCACCTGCAGCTGCGAGGTTTTAGTGTGTTCATTGATGTGGAGAGACTGGAAGCGGGCAAATTTGACAACAATTTACTGCAGAGCATCCATAAGGCTAAACATTTTTTGCTGGTGTTGACGCCGTTTGCTTTGGAGAGGTGCAAGCACGACCACGAGAAAAAAGACTGGGTACATAGGGTAAGTTTCAGCTGTGGTTTATTTCATCGGGTTTACTTATGGTGGTAAACTATTTCAGGAGATAGTGGCAGCTCTATCTGCAAACTGTAACATAATCCCTATCATTGACAATTTTACATTCCCCGAACCGGATGAACTTCCCGAAGATATGCGACAAGTGTGCCATTTCAATGCTGTACGGTGGATTCACGATTATCAAGATGCTTGTGTGGACAAACTTGAGAGGTATGTACATTTCTAAGTTTCCATTTATGCTGCATTTTCTAGAATTTTTTTAATAGAATAGTTGCTAATCGGATTTAACGCTAAGTGTAGTGGGTTTAGACCGATCGCAAGGTGGTCAAGACACAGGGTTGTTGGAAATTAATGCGTAAAATTCGTATTTTCTATACCAGGGCTAATCTTTTTTTAAACTGTAATGACACACGTAATATCATCGAAATTTATCAGTATTTTACTTTGCCACAGTCGATGACAAATCAGCTATTATCCGTTCAAAATATTTACATTTCAAGTGGAGAAAACTCATTTTTAATCGTTTGATGAGTGAAAGTGAAACCTATGTGATATACTTCAGTTTAATGCTTAAATCTTTTATAGCGTATTCGGACACCCGCGCTAGTGCGCACTAAATGCGAATTTTTGTAGCATTGAGGATCTTTTCTCGTCCTCGGGTTCCCGTTTTCTACTCGGATACAATTGAGTATCATGTTAACAGATGCTAATTCAATCTTTCAGAGTTCGAAACTTTCGCGCACAATATTGACAGTACCAAGTTAAAATCTCACATATTTGAGGTGAACCCATACTCTGAATTTGGCATGCACAGTGCTAACCCGTTTGTTTTGGGGTCGGTCTGTAAAAAGTTTCTAGGAGTAAAATTTTAATAAATCATATTAGCGATTTTTTTAGAAAAAATCCGGGCACGCCATTGGATTGACGACCCCTCAAAACGAGCCTGTACAAAATTTGATCGAAAAATTTTAAGTAATAACGATTTTAACGAAGTTGATAACGAAAATGTGCAACTTATCAAGCTCTATAATAAAAATTAAAAAAATCCGGGCTAAATCGCACAATCAATAAACTTTTTACAAACTGACCCCAAAACAAATGGGTCACACTGTATGTATGGTCGCTCGAAGCAAATTAGCACAGTACCAGTTCTGTGCTCTGACAAAATTGCCTAATTAAGGGTTGAACGTCGAACGGGCACCAGTGGTATTCTCCGCATATGCTATTAATCAATTCTTTGCTCAGAATATTTGCTTCTATATCTCTAAAATCTTTTAGGAGTGTCATATTACGATTTTTCTGAAAATGTACATAGAGGAGTTTCCAAAGTTTCCACGATATAGAGGTACCCACTTGGTATATTTTTCTATAGCTTAGCAATATGCTTTTTCACTAACTCTAACGCTATAACAGATATTTGCCAATGCTGCGCCAGAGACTCATCCAATATGGTTATTAAAAAATTCTCCAGATCCTAAACAAATCTTAAACTTCTTGAGATATTTGTTCATCCAGCAAAAATCAATTTTACATGTGACACGTCAAAATTGAGAATTTTATACGTTATTTTTGAACAACCCCTGGATTTCGCGAAGAAGTTTTGGTAAATTTTTAAAAGAACTGGAAAGCTGTTGAGAACTGGGATTGGCTATTTAGTATTTGCTCAGATTTCTGCGTTTACGCGCATCGAAATGGTTTTATTTTTTGTTAAACACTTGAACTTAGACGAAAAAACGCTACTTACAAAACGCACAAAAATTGTAAATAACATTTTTGTACTCTTTCCAGCAACATTAAATTGTAGTAAATCTAAGAGTGTAACAACAAACTCCAAGCAGTAGTATGCGATTTGCTAATTGATGTTTCTTCTGTGGTAATTTCCAGGTTTCTGAATGGCACAACCCTAACAAGCAGTGAAACTTGCCTAATAAATCTTAATAGAGATATTGTTTAATATGTATTAAAAAATTATTGCATGTTACAAAGGATTTGGAAATAGAGGATTTTTGGTGATGACAGAGTAACGTTGCTTCGAATGTAGAAAACGGAATTTAATGAGGCGGGCGAGAATTTCTCGATAAAAACGTGCGACAAAAAATTATAATGAAACGATAAAATACAGAGACTTTTTTTCATCTCAAATACCTACTGATGAATTCGATTTTTTTCCATCGAATCGATTATTTTTCTTTACTAGCAAAACGTAATAATTCGCGTTTAATACCGCCTGTTTCAATTTTGTAGAAGAATTCGACGAAATCTGAAAAGGAGATATTGATTCACCATACAATTGCACAAAAATGGCATGAAAGCCGTACGTTCATTAGTTAATTAACAAATCGATAACACAATATTTCGTCGCTCAGTTAAAAGTGAGTACACATGATTGCTTGAAAAATGTTTTAAAAAAAACACCTCATTATGCCAAAAAAACAAACAGGGAGCCATATGTGCTATAGCAACTTCCAAAGCAAATCTCACACAATCTATTCTTGCATGCTGCACAAATACCGGTTGAGGTAAGACTTTATTCAGTTATCACCGTCATTCCAAAATGCACCTGTAATACTGTGTCAAGGGATAAATATGTTTGTGTTCTTGTCAAAAATATCTTTGAATCGTACATAATTTGTGACTGGTATGAAAGTGGCTAGAATTTATTCGTATACTTCTAACTGTGGTCGTCAACTAACGCATCTCCTACCTAATATAACTGCATTTGATATTATAATACACATATTAATATTTGTTGTGTCTAACAGCTTTTTTGTGGGCCTAACATATTATTAAAGACACTTTTTGACAATTAATATTAGATTTATAAGAGTCGAATCCAGCTTCATTAAATCAACTCACCAAATTGTGGTGACTAACCCGAACCAATGAAGGTTCACATTATGCAAGGGATTAACAGATATTTCACACATAATGTGTCATGTCCACGTATGGTGACTTTTGGTTTTAGGCAGAAGTGAAATATGATTTTTTCTATGCCTTAACTAACACTAAAAGACACCCCTTTCCTGACATAAGCGAAAAATGAATGCATAAAAATTATCATGTTGTAGTCAAAATATACTACTCACCAAAATTTGGACGATCACAACAAGCTGAAGTATTTTCTTGAATTTTCACACGAGAAAACCGGTATCTTTTTTGAATGAAAATATTTCTGCTTCGATTTCATATTTTGCTTCTTCGCATTCAATTCCAATTGGACCAAATCCATATTTTCTGCTTTCAGGTTCATGCTAGGTGAACTAAAAGCCCGAAGCAGCGAAGGAAGTCTCATTAGAGTTGGCCTGAATAAGGGAGACATGACTCCTGGCACCCCCTCCAACCCTAATCTGGTAAGGCAGCCACCAAGCTACCAGAGAATGCACAGCAATGATTCTGGAAGCGGAAAGGGCTCGGATAAGGAGATGAACGGGAATTCGGGACTTCGAGATTGACTAGATGGTCCCCCAGCCTCGGTTAATGCACCCACCCCTTTGCCAAGGTAAGTGTGAATTTCGTTTAACTGCCATGAAAGCTGAAATCATTCAGTAATAATAAAATTAATAGAGGGAAAACGGGTGTTCGATTCGGATAAGTGGGAACAATATATAAAAATAATGTTACTGATGCATTAATCAAATTAGACTCTATGAGACTTCCTCTGTTTAGAGTTCGTATATAGATTGCTGGACAGGTGATAAATTATGATCAAAATAGGAGGATTTTTCTTCTTCAAATTGACTTTACGTAAGCTCTACAGAATTTCCAAAAGATTACTACTTAAGAAGTCGTAATTGATAACATTGAAAGTAACTTTCAAAGTTTTCAATATTAACAGTTCTAAAATATCAGAGTATTGTAAAGGAAGAACCGATGAAACATCAAAAATGCTTCACGAAGAAACGGTAAAAAATTTAGTTCACTTTTAGTCGCTTTTATTTGCTGTTAACTACAAATCGACTTGAATTCTAATTTGTAACATTTCAGTTCCTAATTCCAGGTACTTCAAGGCAGGAAGTCCCTCCCGAAATTGGATTATGAACCCGAAATCGAACAGATGCCTGCCTCCCCAGTACCCGTCCCGAAGGGGCTCCAATACCCCAATTTCAACTCTCGCCTCAACCACCGTTTCAGGCGCTCCCAATAGATCTCGTAGTTTAGACGGACTTTTAGACTCAGAAACGAAACTAGCAGTTGTGGAAATTGATGAAGAGGTATCAAATCCGTCCGATGCAGCGGAAAGCTGTAACGATTTCGACTTAGTTTCTCTTAGTGGCAAACAGACTGACACACACACCAATCTAGTGAAAGCTCATAGCGCTAATGATATTTTGGATAGTGAAAATTGTGAACTGGAAATACGTTCAATTAATAGTAATTCCAGCGAGTCAAAAAGGAAAAGAAACTTTATGGATAGGTGTGTTAACAAAGTTCGATCTCTAATTCGAAAATAGTACCTACATTATGGCAGCCTAACCCTTTGAAACTGTATTTTTGTTATATACGGTAGTTTTAATTTTTCTTGATTGTTTGTTATTCGGCGAATGTCGTGTTTTGTTACTGTCTTTGCCATGTATTTTAAAAGCAAGTGATAATTCGTTAGTTTTACCATCAATGGCAACTAAATTACTTAGTACAAATTTGCGTGCTTTTTATACAGCCTAAGTATAGCTACCAAAACGTGTGATTTCAAAGAGCCTTAAAATATGTGCGAGTTCTTACAACTTGCAAGCCTTAATAAACAAAGAAAAGAAAAGTATTTTCAGTATAGGTGTAGTTGTATGAAACGCCCACAAAGGCATTTTAATATGTAAATACATTTGACAACTACGTTTATCAATTTCAATGTGTTTTAACATAAATTATATAGTTTTAGTCCCAACCGATTTATCAAATTCAAAGTAAGCGAAGAACCAAAGCTTGCCCCCGTTAATTGAATAAGGAACCTAAAATTATTATATAATTATCTCTCTTTTATTTTCAATAATTGAATTTTATTTATATTGTGCGTCTTTTGATTTTTTTAATACATAAAATTGTCTTTTACATTCTTTGTTATTTGTAATTGTATCCTAAACTTGTTAAGTTATTGAAAATAAATTAGAATTGACATCATTTCGTGTAAGATTACTTTTGTCGTAACCGTTTTAATGGTGTTGTTTTATAATTTAACATTTTATTCTTTAAGCTATAAGTAAATAGGATTTACATCGTTTTTCTATTTTATGTTACATTTCAAAATATAGTTTATTAAAATCAAGACAGGGGACTTTTCATTTATTCGTGTTCCATTCTCAAATTCTTCGGCTGAAAAACCTGCACGCGTTCCTACTTGTGCATCACTGGACAGTTTTTAAGAAAAAAGTTGTACCACTGCTTCCTTCGAATAAATAATGATAATATGAGTTACCTGAGTTACGTTATCTTTCGTAAAAATTTAAAGACCACAACTGTCTAACCTGAAGAAAAATATAGTTTTAGACAATCAATACAAAAATCACATAATTAATGCCCTTAAACTGAAAATAGCTCTGGAAAATCAAACTAATAAAAAAGTATCTCCAGGAACTATACGAAGATGCATAAGACCTAATGAATTTGTATCGGAGATGATTTTAAAACCGAAAAACAATTGGAAGGGTGTAATTCTTGGCTATGAGCCAAAATTCAATATATTTGGGTCCGATGCTCCACAAATGATATGGAGGAGACCAAAGAACTGAAAACAAGGAATTTACGTCCTACGGTGAAACACGGTGGTGGATCAGTGATAACCTGGGGCTGCATTTCGGCCAAAGAAGCTGAGAAATTAGTGTTCTTTGAAAGGAACAATGGTTAAAATGATTTATTTAAACACCTAAAAAATATAATTTGTTAAAAAGTGCCACTGATGTGGGAATTTAAGGGAGTTTTAAGTATTATCAAGGAGGACATACAAAATATTAATATTTCTTCCTCACTTGTTTATTTCTCGTTAACGTGTTCGAAATTTTTTGTTATACCAAAAATGTGTTGTTATTTAAATTTTTTTTTCATTTTTTATTATTGTTAATTGATATTAAATATATTTTTGCATTGTTCGTAAGCAAAAGCTAATACCAAACCTATATTAAAATCCCGTTTCCGAATTGTTTATTTTTATTATCATTATATACAAAAGAAAATTGTAAGTGTAAGTGTCCGAATATTTTAGAGAGTCACTGTATACAAGAGAGCATTCCTGTAAATAATTTTCAGATAAAAAGGTCGAAATAAAAAGAATAATAAAAACATTTATTGTTGTAAATATATCAGCGTGCTCTTGCATGAAGATAATTAAATATACATATATATAGGTATCGCCAGTTGAAGGTGGAACACAGGAATTATGCAAGTGGGAGCAACATCGCATAAGTTCTCATATGTCACCGACAAAGACCAACCAAATGGGTGGAATCAGGTCGACCGGCATCTCCATTTCGAAGTTTAAACTAGTGTGAATTTCACTGCCTTCCTAACGATGAAAATTTTAAAAATATCAGAGCAAAGATTATGAATGTAAATAATTTTTTAAAAAATTAAACAGAATTATCCTGTGCGTTAAAATCGAAATTCCTTATGTGCTTTACCTACACTAATCATTTATTTATTTTCCGATATCGTTCGAAACCATAAATGAATCGTTCGATGTTATTCACCAATTGACCTCGAGTGTATAGCCGGCGTCGTCGGTTTACCCTTGGATCCGCCAAATAATCATTAATAAATGTTATGACTTCAAATTACACATTCTCTAATGACTTACTTAAGTTACGTGATAATAGAAAAATGTACAATAATTTATAAATAAGTAAATGTTCCGAAACAGTGGGAGGTCTGGTAACTGGATCTGGAGTGGTTCCGCCCACTTCAATCTCTAACCTCCCAGCGCACTTCGCTGGTCTTTGCCGAAGACATATAAAACAGGCCGATTTATGCACTAAACTCGCACTCTCCAAATACAATACATATATAGAAGATTAACGTTAAACTAAAAATTGTTGTAAAAACTTGAGGTGTTTACGGTCACAGATGGCTCGACTGGAGGGCTATTGACCGAGATAGCACGTAATTTAAAGCCTTTGTGTTTTTGTGAACACTCGTCCTCTTCTTATCTTAGTAAACGCAATGTCAATGTGGGCTCCCAGCCGCTAGCGTGCTATGTATTAACTGCCGCCGTAAATAGGGTTCATAATAGGAGTATTTTAACGTGAATGGAAAATATGAATATATTACAATAATATGATTATGTTATTACAGCTTTAATTTTATCTGTGAAGTAATAGTTAGTTTACACCTGCTTAGCGTTTGTCTGCATAAATTTTCAAATATTTTTGGGGACCAATGACCAATTTCCTTATCGAGAAATTTCTACTGCATTTATAAAGTTCGACAAATAACGAAATACGATCCCCGTAATTCTATTTGTCATTTTCGTTGGCAGTAAGTGCCTCTTCTATTCAAACGTGCCATAGAATTTTCAACAGATTTACGTGTTTACCTTAAAAGAATACAGTAGTTCCCGAGTTGTTACCAAAAATTGATTGTCCACGAAGACTCCAGTTTTCTCAGTGATTCATGTTCATAAAAATATTAAAAAATGATGAAACTCTAAATAAATAATTTTTTACTGATGCTGACTGATTTTACAGAAATATAGTAGGCGACAATCAGAAAAACCACAGGTCATCCTCCACCATTGCATCCCAATAACATTGGTGTATGTGTGCATGACGTTCAATAATAAGAGATTAATAAGACCAATGGTTTCTGAATATAATAAATTAACAAGATGTTGCCAAATCAGGCTTTTCATTTTGTTTATTTACTTTCAAGAAACATAACATCGATGTACTAAACATCGACGAGAAGATTGTTAGCCGTTTTTTCAACAATTACAACATAATAAAATTAAAAGTAGGTTATTTCGAACAGAATATTATGTATCTGCCGTAGTAGGGAGACAATGTATTTAATCCACGAATTTTATGATACCCACATTATGAGTAATGCCGACAGTTCATGCACCCCTACAACTCGTTTATCACTTAACCCCTTGCGATTTTTTCCTCTGGACCCACATAAGTAACAGTATTTATAAAACGCTTATTCATGCACTGATACATATTGCATATGCGTCGATGCAAAAAATACGTCAAATAAAATTCGCAAGGATCCAGACACTCCACTCGCCCAATATTTAATACAACCTTTAATCCTTGTTCATATTGGCACTGCTCAAGCGATACTTTATTCAACAATTCCGCTCAAAAATGAAGTCATAATAGATGTTTTATCCAGAGGTGTATCGGGGCAACATGGACACGTAGGTTTCGAATCTATCACTTGAATATCTTTCAGGCTGCGATTTAAAAGGCGTCGTGCGGTAAAGCATCGCTTAAACAGTGAGAATATGTGCGAGACCTCAGACACCCTTATACATGTCTTTTTGAGATTACGCAATTTATTTACATATTAAAAAGGTACAAATTAAATTTTGACTTAGAGATCATTCACGCAAATGAATGCAAACCTTTCTATAGCGCTTTCGAGTAGAATATGATTGACGCACCTGTTAAGGAAAAGCTTATCACTCCCCATTAGTGACATTGCTAAAAAAAACTTATCCTGTACAAGACAACATCTGTTAACACAACTTTTATTATGTCTATCAGGCCGACTAAATCAAGAAAATAATACAGAATCTGTTTCACCATCTATCACAAAATCTTCCTAATCCACCTTAACCACACTGTAGATTTTTCTGATGAACCAAAAGCAGGCAAAGAAACCAATTGCGCCGGTCAGCAAATTAAACAAAAACACCATTATCAGCGTATAACCGAAGTACAAAAAGGCCGACGCGGCGTCCTCAATTTGCAATTTGGTAAAGAAATAATGACAACAATACAGGAACAGATAAACAGCTGTAAACCCTGAAGTGAGATACGAACGCCACCACCAGTGATAGTCTTCGGCACAGAGATGGAAGTAGCACAACAACACTGTGGTTTCTGCGCAGGTGATTACTAAAATGATAAAGACTAGAAAGAGAAATCCGAACATGTAGTACATTTGAGAAGACCAGATGGAGTTCAGGATAAAAAATAGTTGAATGAAGATACATCCGAACGGTAAAACTCCTCCCATGATTATTCCTGGTAGGGGCTGAGTATAGACCGACTGCTCAGGAATAAGTCTGGGTATCTGATTAGTCCTGACTGGATGTTCGATTGCTCGTTTTCTAAATCCGACAAATGCACCTACGAATGTTAAAGGCACAGAAACTAATAACCAAAGAGCTAAGAGACCAACGAGTGTGCTGAACGGAATAGCCGCCGAGCTCCCTTTGGCCCATAATACCAAATTCATGATAAAAAACAGACCGAAGACTATTCCCGGAGCCAACATTGACGTAAGTAGTACGTTCGACTTCCATTTTTCCCCGCCGAAACTTTTGTAAATTCGAGCTGAAATGTAACCTGCCGGAGATCCCAATAACACATATAACACCATTGCGCAAGTCATTAGCGCTCCTCGGTTAGCAGGGCTGAGAAAACCTAAACATGCGAAAGCTAGAGTCACTAAAGTCATACAAAATACTTGGGTTCCAGATCCCAAGAGCACGGAAAGCAGCATTCCTTTGCGTGGCGGCCGGAATACGTCTCCGTGGACCAATTTCCAGCCGAATTCCTCCTGAAAATAAAAAATAAAATTTTTAAAAGTGTTAGAAGTTGTTAAGAATGCTCAAAATGATATTTTAAGTTTTATCCCTTAAATGTCAAACTATAGAAACAGACTGCTTTACTAAAAAATAAAGGAACTGGATGGACATGAGTTTTCAGAACTATAGCAAAAATGAGAAAAAACTGCCAAACCAACTTCACAAATTCTATGGTTTTTCAAATGATCCTCTTTGATCTGCTGAAAAAAAAACTTAAGTGAAATGTAATGATGACCCAGAAGATCTAAAGGCGGTAATCAGGTAGATTACTAACTAATCTCAGGTTCAAGAATGATTAATAAATTATAGACCATACCTATATTTTATTGTCAAAGGCAAAACCAGCCATTGCCAACAAAAGTATATTATTGCAGAGTACCTAATGGATAGAGGATAAAAGGGAGAAATAAGAAAAAACCCCAGGTGGATTATATAGTTCATAGGGACATATCTAAGTAAGACCCTGTTAATTACATAAATGGACAAAACAGAATTTACTCACTTGAGCATCTTCACCATTATCAATCTGATTATATCTGGCTATATCCTTGTACAGGGTCCTTAACAAAATCATCGCCACCATCCCCGACAAAAACAGGACGATTACCAAAGAATTCAATATACTGAACCACTGTATATTTGTGTAAGGCATGGATTCTAGAATATAGTCCCATCTGGACGACCATTTTACAGAGTTGTTTTTAATGAAATATACAGTATATGTGTATGAAATTTCAAATTTTTCATTCTTTTCCAACGGCTTGGGTGGAAGACTCAATGGGTTGTTGTTGTGAGAGTTACAAGGGTCACTGAAAAATTTAAATTAAGAAATGATATCCTGTCTCCTCAAACTAGTTTTTTATAACTAGTAAAGTTTTACATAGTAAAGTGTAATAACGTTTCACCCGATAGGACTCTATGAGTTAGGCAAACAAACTGAAAATTTTACAGAAATATTTAAACATTGATGACTGTTGACACTCACTACAATCAAAGACAAAACACATTTTTTTACAGTATCCTAAATTTTTATATAGATGATTTAATATATGACTGAATGTAATAACCAATGGTTGGAATTTTCACAAATTGCAGGCAATCTATTAACTCCCACCATAATTCATAGCGGGAAACGTCCTTTTACAGACCAATAATTTAACAAATTACTTGGAAATTCATGTGTAGTAATATTTTGCCACTCTCTTTCTACATTGGATTATTCAGAATTCATAATAGTTAAAAAAATAAATAACTGTAATTAAATGACAATTATAATTGCACTTACGATCTGTGATCAATGCTTTTGGGTACCACCTTAGCTGATATAATTCGTCCTCCATTGTTTCCAATCTTATTGCCCCATTCCTCTTGAGCTCCAGAATGATAAGTGATAATCAAATCTACATGATTAAAAATGTAGTATGCATCAGTAGCCCCAATTTCTGGTATGCAAGTCGTGCGCTTGTTCCTTGTGTAACATCCCATCGAGAAACCAGTGGAACAATACATTCTATTATCTTTGGTGTCTAAGCAGCTAGTTACTGGCATGTTATCAACAATCCAGTGATGCTTGTAATTTAAACTAATGCCCTTTCTTAATGTTGCCAATAGCATATTATCTTCTTTTTTATTACCATCATACACTTTCTTGCATACTTGCTGACATGACTGGTTTTTCATAAACTCAATTTCGTATGGAGAAGGGCGGATTCGTTCACCAAAAACTACTTGGCCCAAGTTTTCCACTGGCGATTTTAACTCTTCATTTGGCATACAGAAATCAAAGTGACTATACTCATATGGTATTACTGATTCTTCTGTATTGAGGCGATTTACATAGAGCTTTACTTCAGACTGAAAAATGAACAGTAGATTTAGGCACTTTTATGCATATTTTTACTGGATTGTTGGTTTAGAAAAAATCAGTTTTAGGAGGCAGTAATGATCAAATGGTTAATTTTATGAAGAAGCTTAAGTAGTCTGCAAATGATTTCTAATTTAGAAAATCAAAATAAGTATTTTTGCAGACTAGGTGAAGTATCCTCTTCTGAGACCTGTGGCCTTTGGAATTAACAAATAGTTTGTCAATATCCTCCAAAATATCCATTTATCTTAAAAGCACAACTTTTGATTGGCATTGTTAACATTTTATAAGTAATTGTTTTAAAACTATGCTTCACTTATTATAAAGTTCTTCTCCAGCAGATTAGTCCATTTAAAGTAAATGAACACTCAGTATAATTTTGACCAATTTAACCCTACTAATCTTCTAAAAAAAGTCTATTAGATTTAACATTGAGCAGCAGAACTCAGCTGTCAAGCTTCAGCAAGATCTTTTCTTTACAAAATAGTAGTCACATAAAGAGATAGACTACTGATACAAACTTACTTTGCATGTTGGTTGCTCATCTTCTTTTTTACAATAGTTCACAGGAGCCAATCCTGGCAAATAAAAGCCCTCAATGCAAATAACTTGAAGTAAAATTAGTCCTATAAGGCTGTTCCTGCTCCACATTATTAGGGCGTGAATGTCTGCTGATGATAGGAATTCGCCACATACACAACGTAGCACTTCACTTCCTCCTAGGGTGCATAAGAAAAACGTATAGAGGGTAAGCACCTTATATTTACCACGTATATCGGAAAACGTCACCTTCTATTGATAAAAGTGTTATCAAATATGATAAAACAACTTATAACTACTAGTAAAATTGCAAATTTCAGTTGTACCTTTTATTAAACCTTTATTTCGCTTATTTGAAGACAAAATTGCGGTTAGGTTAAATGTCACTGGAAAAATGTCAAAGTTTGACAGTTTGTCTTTAATTAACTTAGTGGCACGATTGACACATGACTTGATGGATATTTTAATGCAGGAGAAAAACCCGGTATTTATAGTTTCTTTTTCGACACAGGTGGTTTTTTTAAGATGTGAGAGTTCAACAAAGGCATTAGATATTGTGTAGGAAAGTCGTAGGGAAATAAGGCCTATCTCTTATCATTTTCCAAGTACTCAAATATGCATAGTGGAACAGAAATACAAGAGTTGAAAGAACAAAATACACGCCATTATACAGAGTGTTTTTTTAAGTAGACAACGCGAACTTAAGTGAATAGCGCTTGCGTCAAAATGACAAAAACAGTTCCATTAAACATATATCCGGAATATCTTCGCTTTGGTTATATGATGTTGAAATAAAACAAAAAGTTTTTCATTTAATGTGTAATTTGCCTTTAGCTCTCTTAAATACAGTCTTCTTTACATAGTATACAAGGTGTCTTAAAAATATACTGACAAACTAAGGGGTGATATCAATATAAACTTTTTTCTTTAATAAACGTACACTCGCAAATGAGCCGTTTGGGCAGAAAAAAGACAATATGGTTTTAGCACCCTCAGCATGTCATACTGTCTGTGGTACGCGTTAGCATCTTGGAGCTTCTCTGATTAGTGTTGTATGTTTCGTCCTTATTGAGTTTCGCCCTAGGTAGTGCATTTGTAAGGGTATTTGGCGACATTGCTTATGCAAACAGGTATTGAGTTTGCAGAAGCCTGTTGCAGTGCCTTTTTATGAAACCAATTCATCCATATCCAGTTTAAAAATCCCATATGGCTGTTTGAATATGTACTAACTTTTATATACTATAATAAATTGATTAATATTTTGTTAATGAAAAGGTTATATTCCATTATAAGTAGTTCAAATACCTTGCTATAAATAAATAGACTTGCCATAGACAAAATAGTACTGATCAATTACTGTCTAACAAGAACTGTAGTAGGTAAGTAAATGGTACTAAAATCAACTAAAACGTTCGTTGGTCGCAGAGTGGGATCTTCTTGTATATTGTCAAACCATCTTGACACATTTAAAAACTTTTCCTTCTCCAAACTGGATAAACTTAACTGAAAGGGTAGAATGTCATAAGTAATGTGAATTCAATTAAAACGCTGGTTTTAGGATTACGCAAATGATATTGTATGGTTTAGAAATAACTCACCATGATATTAAGAAGAACATAATATAAGAAAATATCAGCAATTGTCAATTTGTGGCCCACAAGGAATGTCTTACTTGACAGAATACTATTGAGTTCCTAGAAAGAAACAATTTTCAAATTATTAAAACTTTCTGACAGAATTTCTTAGAACTCTTCCCAGCATAGATGTTTGTACTGCATTTAAAATTTTAATAAAATATACTGAACTAGTCTCAAAAGAAATAGAACAGCCTTACCATATGGTGTATGAAATAAGCATTAGATCAACCCACCTTTAAAATTTCATAAATTGCTTGGTTATTATTGCCTCTAGAAGCATGGACTATGCCATATTCAAGCCATTGATAAATAAGTGCCTCATCTGTCTCTTCTAAAACACCTTTATCTGACTTTGTTTCCTTTAACATGGCAAAAATAATATTTATTATTCCTGTAGTAAATTGATTATTATGCCTTCTTATGAACGTCTGAAAGCAAAAGAAACAATTTGTATATTAGACAGCTACCTTGGAAGGTAATTATTAATGTGTTATTGTGACTGTACTGTGTGATTTCAACTGCAAGTCTATTTTTGAAGAAGCACTAAAATTGAGTCTCAATATTGATCACATTCTAGATTTCTAAAGAATCTGTCTGTAGAATATCAATCTGAACAGATGCATTTAAAGCTAGAAGCCCTAACATTTCATATGATTAATGAGGGTATAAATGCTAATTACTGTGGATAGCATAACACAAAACAGAATGCCTATGAAGGGTGAATTAGAAGTTGAATAAACAATTGTCAATTTTTGCAGAAAGTTTCTTGAGTTTACTTGATAATCACATTAAAGCTGGCTAAGTACCCAATATTAATAATAATTACATAAATTCTTGGGTCAGTAGATATTCTCTAAAGCCAAATATGCACATATAATGTCAAAAGCAGCATTATCTTTTATATTTTAAATTAACACAAGCAGTGCTAATACTAATTCCAAGTAATTATTTGAGTTTGCATTATTTTAAGTAATGTAAAAATAAATAATTCAAGGCTAATACCATTAAATCTGAAATAATGTTCCATTAATACTAAGTAATGTCTGAAGCAAAGTATATGTACTGCTATGTAATACAAAATTAATGTAAATCACTTTTTGACTAATGTGGTGTACTGCATTCGTTTTGTGCAACTATGACTGCTGTAGCATTAAACTATTCTAAAATTCTTCACATGATATACTAGGGTAGAAGATTTCAATGACCCCTTTTCTAAGAGAGAAAATCTATTAGGTCTACTTACAGTATCTCTTTTGGTAATTTCCCCAGGAGGTATTTTGAGATAGTCAGAGATTTTAATTAGAAGTTGAGGAAACATTCTAGACTTATTTTTATAATTTTCTTTAGATGAAATTATCAGTTGGGTTAGATTTTCTCAAGGCCGTGATGGTAATCACAGGAACCCGTGAAACTAATAAGATCAGCTGTAATATTGGGGCCAGGACTACATAGCTTGTGACTTAGGAGGATGTGAGGTTATAGCTCCTTGTTCTTTGGTTATGTTTGTTTTTATTACTCTTGATCCATGTTGGTTGTTGATGCTGAGATTGGTTGGTGGTCTAGGTTCCTTCTGATTTACAAATATACATTTCTCATTGTAAAAGAGAATAATTCCCTTACTTTGTTATATTATTGATATCTTCTTTGTTTAGAATTAATAATGTCAAATCCCAATAGAAGCAATGATATGACTGGCAATAATGAAGATGAGGAGCTAAGTTTACCCAGGGCCAGTATTAACAAAATGATAAAAGAACTGATTCCATCTGTTAGAATGGCTAATGAAGCTAGGGAATTAGTCTTAAATTGCTGTACAGAATTTATCCACTTACTGAGCTCTGAAGCCAATGAAATCTGTAACCAACTGAACAAGAAAACCATAAATGCCGAACATGTTTTAATGGGTAAGTTCAAGTTGTCAAGTTGGGAAATGTCTTGAGCTGCCAAGCTGCTCAAAGGAGAGTAAATCAAGAGCCCAAAACTGTCAATCCTTGTGGTAGTCTTATGAGACAATTTCTTTAAAAGCAATCTGTTTTTAAAGGTATAAGTTCAAAGTAATTATTCAAAATTTAAGGCAAAAGTATCACAGTATTGGTAAGTTTCTCCATTTTCCTATCCAAAATTAGGCCACTACATCATCTCTGGCATGTGAATAAGTGCTACATCACACTCGCCCTTGTGTACACTAGATTGTCAAGAATATATGTGGAAAGGAAATTAGTGTTCTCAGGGCCATGAAAATGCACTGATAGATATTTTAATATCCTAAGCCTTATCTTAGTTGCAAAGCTCTTTCTTGCAGGCTAATGAGCCTTGTGCCCCTGATACATGAGCCCACCCTTGCTAAAATTTTATATGAGATATGCAGGTGCAAAACTGTGAAATAAGAGAACCTGAACACTCCCAAATACCCAAAACCTAATAGATTTCTTAAGGTAAAGACTCCCTTCAGCAATCTCCTGGCAATTCACCCAATCTGTATGGCTCCTGGCAGATTCTGGTCCAATATCATCCTCAGAAACTTAGCATCTACAATGCCCTTCTCACATTCTTCCAAATGATTCTTAATAAAGTCACCTTGACACTCTTGGCCAAGTTTAAGCATAACATATTGCTTTAAAACCAATATTCAGGGCTCATTTGCACAGCTAGTACGCCCGCCATCGCCTCGCCCTGCTCATCTCAAGCGAAAAAGATGGTCCTGTCGTTGACAAACAATTGGGACTTTTTAGTAAATTGTTTATACGCAAGGTAGTCTTATTTTCGTGGTAGAAAATTCGGGGATCGAAAAAGAAACGAAAAATAATAGAAATTTCCTTCAACAAAATAGCTTTTAAGACGTATAGTTTCTGACGTACAAGGCATTGAAGTTTTTATTTTTAAAACGTTTTTTGGATATATCTTAAACGAACTGAAATATCTTTGGTGGAGTAACGCGTCTGACAAAAAATTACTATTTCTTTTTTAGAAATGTTTTACGACGTTATAATTATATTAAAAATTATAGACGCCGTAGGGAAAAACGAAACACAATCCCGAGCTATGACATCACGTATCTCGGAAATTAATAGTTTCCCGACATATGTACAGTGTGAATCACTTGTTTTGGGGTCAGTCTGTAAAAAGTTTATTCATTGTGCGATTTAGCACGGACCTTTTTGAATTATGGAGCTTGATAAACTGCGCATTTACATCAAAAATGGCCGGGTTGACGTGAAATTCAAGGCCTACTGTGACAGTTTCTAGGAGCGAAATTTTAATAAATCATATTAGCGATTTTTTTGGAAAAAACCGGTGCACGCCGCTGGATTGACCCCCCTCAAAACGGGCCTATACAAAATTTGATCGAAAAATTTTCAGTAATAACAATTTTGTAGAAGAATTAAAAGTGCACCCTCGGTACTTATTTATTTTCAAAAATTCATAGTGGGCTATGGAGAACAAGTGAAGTGTTTAACTGTCAAACAAACGCAACAAAGGTCAACATCGATATTAGAACTCATTTGTACTTAATACAAAATAAATTATTAATCTTTGTAATTACGGAAAATTTAAGTGTAAGAGTAAAGACAGAAATTGTTCGTCTTGTTGGCGATAACGCGCGCTCGGCAGCAGAAGCTGCGGCAGAATGCAGAGTCCAACATCAGACATCCAGATAGACCGGTAAGTCGAAATGCTGTGCAACGCATAAATAATATTTTCGTTCAATTTTATTATGAATAAAGTAAATTAATTATTTCTTGTTATGTAATTTTAATTTTTATTGTTTTATTTGTTCTGTATAAGCCTAAAACCATAATTAAGTCGTTATAAACTATAAATTTTTGAAAATAAGTACCTAGTAAAAATCATTTTCGATAAAAGTCATAAATAAAGCCGTAATTGTCCTTAGTCCTTGTCCTTAGTGGGGAAACCTGTATATATTAAGAACGTCTCTGAGATATGCGATAAAATGAAACTGCATTAAAGGAATTAGAGTATTTGTTCTTTTTATATTAAGTCCAACTAAACCGGACATGATAAAGTTATAATAAAATTTGAAATGAGACCCTGTATGTTGTATACAATATACAAAAGATTTCCTTTCCCCCACAATCCTTTCAATATACTATCTAAATTTTAATGATTTTCTATATCTATGTTAGCACACAATGCCTGTAATTTTGCACATCAGCATGAAAAGCTATTTCATTTCCCGAAGTCATTCGTTAGATTCTTTCGCGTGGCCCTATTTCATTAATTTCCTAATAACTTTTTCGATAACGAACTTACCCGGATATGTTTTTTTTTTGTTTACTGCTGTTTCGCTAATTTGGTGCCCTTTTAAAGAAATGTTCTGTCTTTTTTTTTTTCTTAAACAACACCATTTTTATGATTATGTTTTCTCCAGCATTAGATAAGTTGGGATTCAGCGATTACCATGGAGAAGCAGAGGCAGTGCTCAAAGATTGTAAAGCCGTAGCTGCGAAAAGAAGACGACAAAGCACCCGCTTAGAAAATTTAGGTATTCCCGAAGAAGAGTTATTAAGACAACAACAAGAATTGTTTGCCAAAGCGAGACAAGAACAGGCTTTTGCCGATCAACAACAGTGGGAGCAGTTGCAGGCTGCTGCTCAACAGGCGCAATCTATGGCAATGTCTAGTTATAGTGACGATCAAGACGACTATTCTTAAGTGTAACCTTTATATTTTATGATAATAAAACTTTTATTGTAAAACGTAGTATTTATTTCAAAAAAACCTTGCATCTAATATCATCTAATAACTTTTAACGTCGAACTTTACACCAAAATGAATTCGATGGAATTTGTATCCATTCATAATCACAATCCTGTGTAGGAGTTTTCCCGTTTGAGAGCAAGGAATGACAAAGTAAGAGAATTGGTTGTTGAGATACAAAGTGAAAACCTGACCATATGTGACGATTCAGAAGGTTTTTGCAGACAGACGTTTCAAATCCGAAAAAGTTGTAAAGAAATGCAGTCCCTTTGTATTGTCCCCGGATTTACGTATAGGTATAATGACTTTACTATCATTCACTCAAATCAATTGTAAAAACAAAGAATATTACCGAACAACTAAATTGTTGTTCAAGCAAACGTGAGAAACTTTTCGAGTAATTTTCAATACTTAGTATCTTCAGAATTGTTTACCGAATTTTCGCTGATCGAAAAATATTCTGACCGTGTAATTTTTCCATATTTATGTGAGTGGGATTCATCTGAATGTATTTTTGGTGTATGGATTTGAAAAACTAATGGAGAAACATTGACCGACTTTTGCAACGTCAATAGCACCTATATACATACTTGCCAAATAGGATTTTGGTAGCGTTGAATAATCAACAAAAAAAGCTTTTCAACTATGTTTGAAAAAGGCCTACTAAAGTAAAAAGAACAAATTCATTATTTCATCTTAGTCGGCTTAGAAACAAGTGCTTGTTAAACGCAATATGTGTGGATTGGTACCCTTTGAATAGTTTAAAACTAGCACTTGTTTCTAAGCCTACTATGGTCAAATGATGTTTTGATAAATTTTTTCTACTTTCGTAGATCGAATCGAACCCTTATTATACATGGTTAAAAAGCTTTTTTCATTGATCATTCGACGTTCCCAAAATTAAATACAGCGGCCTTAAGAAATAACGAACTTGGATATAATTACTCGAAATCTAAAATAAGTACAACTACAGAGTCTGTAGTGATTCAAACCCTCATGTTGTGAGAGAAGGAATCACTCAATATCCTCAAAAATTGAATGCTTGAACCGGGATCATCGGAGATGCTATCATAGGACCTTGGTTTACTGACGGTAATTTCAATGGTGAAATCTACCGTGGCCTTTTAGATAATGCTATTGAATCATTGATAATTCATGAGCTGGAGAATCAGCACGAGGAAAATGGTGAATTACACTTGGAGAAAAATTCACTAAGATTTCAACAGGATGGAGTACCGTCACGTTTTGTTTTACTCGTTAGGTGGTAATTGGATAACAATTACCTTGCAAGATGGCTTGGAAGCAGAAGAGTGATGGAATGGCTCCATAGATTCCCCGATCTTAAGTTCTTGGATATTTTTTTGGAGGGAAACTTGAAAAACTATACCGTTTAGAACTCAATTAAAAACAAATGAAAAATTAAAATAACGAATTATTACTGAATGTTGCGCAAGTACTAAGAAAACTTGTCAATGTTCGTCAAGAATGTGACTTTCGTTTATATATTTGCATGGAAAATAACCAACATCTATTGTAAAAAAAATATTAATGTTGAACAAATTTGACGCTTTAATTTGAATGCAATAAAACTTTGATGTTACACGAGTTCTATTACTTATTCCTGATTGAAAAACATTTAATTCTACACCTTGGTGTTTTACTTATGGATTTTTCACTTTAGAGGTGATCGGGTAAATTTGAGGGCGGAATTCCAGAAGCTTTGCTTGAAGCTTGTTGAAAATGCTTCCCAACGATATGTGGCAATCCTGCCCGTGTTATTAAAAAAAGACTTAGGGTGGGTGGAGGGCATTTGATGAAAGGGTAGGAAGTTCATCATACTCTCAATCATCTTTCCCATCATATTATGGTAGAAGCGTTTTTGGATTCTTGTATTACTGGCATGATCTTATGTGAATAATCCTAAAAATTATCGACAATTTTCAATGCGCTTATAGTTCATACGATAAAAAAGTCTAGAGTTGAAGTTTCAGGATCTTTTTATTTATAAATATTAAATCTTGAAAATTAATTAAAAATCTTTACTCCGCCCTTTTTGAACGGCTGTTTATTTTTAACAGTTTCGTACGTGCAGATTTCAACATATTTGATTAACCTTCTCAAACTATCGATCTCCAAGAAACAGCAAAACATCCCAACACAATGGGGTGGTTGACCAATTGAAACAACCCCTAAAATCGATGAAAAGCGTCTCGGAAAATATTGTGAGGCAGTAGTCTGGGGCGTGTCAACGAGGCGTCCACGCCGCTACATGAACTGTATCTATATACGCTTAAAATTTTGTCTGTTGTTATTGACATTGGCTATGAGACACGTGAATGTAACTTTAAAAAAGTATCTTACATTTAAGAAGAGTTAGCAATTTGTAAAATGAGTTTTTGTAAGTATCTTTGCGCGGTAACACAACATAGTAAACATTGATATTTAAACTTAAATTTAGGGCTAGAGCAAACTTTTGACTTAACATTTTAGTAATATAACTATGGAAATATCTGTGATTCAATCAAGGACTTACTCTACCATTTTGGTTCCTGCAAAAACGAATTTTTCTACTTCGAAGCTAAAACGCCAACCGCATCTAAACGTGCATAACATGGAATTGAATCGGACCATTCTAAAGATTAAAATAACGAAGACAAATTACACCGAAAGATGGAATAACACCGATTTCTATTACAACGTATCTAATAGTACTGATTTGGACTATGACTATCAAATGATGAATGGTAAGTGTATTTCATATTCAAAACGACGTAGATGCAGTATAGTGCAGGGAGTGGTCTTTTTTTTGTTTCCGTATCGTCACATTTATTTAAAAACAGGGGGAGAATATTTAGCTGGAAAATTTAATAAGACACAAAATAGATGTGAAATAAAAGCAAAAATTGGCCTAAAAATTTACATAATGACAAAATTACATACTGTCAATTCTGTTTCCCCTGGAAAATTACCCTTAAGGGATCAATGTCCCTGACAATCATGGGAGTAGAAGGTTTTGCACAATCTCACTACGCTATGTTTCCTGACCAATAAAATTACATATTATCGTATTTTAATGCGTGTTAACGGTTAAATTATTTAAAATTATGCACATTTCTAAAGGGCTTGATAAATTAAAACAAAGAATTTTAGCCTCGTTTCGCTATTTTCAAAATTTCAAACAATTTCTTAGGACGCTGCTGGAGAGCTTTATTTTTACTTGAAATTGTCCCAAAGAATACAATTTATCAATTTGTTAATAACCAATCCAGAAACGTCTTTAATAGGGCTGAAAAGTTAGGTAATTTTTTTTGGTATCTTAATTTTCGTCATACAAGGTGTTTTATAGACATACCAATCAATTTTCAAGGAATGTTGAGCTCATGAAAACAAATACATATATGCATGAAGTTAAGGCCGACATCGCTTCGTTTCTAAAGTACAGAGTGTTTAAGTGCCTATTTATTTTAAAGTTTTTAAATATTTTAAAAACGGTTTGGCATAAGGAAGTAAAATTAAAAATACACTCTTAGTTTCTTTATAAGCTTTATAGTTTTCGAAAGTAAGAACAATTCTCCAATTCCCGTGTGATGCTGGAGATCTGGATTTTAAGGTTGGCCACTCTCCAAATATTTCACTTCACCACAAAATCAATTTAGTTAAAATACGGGAACCATGTGAATAATATTTTGTATAAAACTTAAAAGTTTTCGAAAATGGAAAAAAGTCAATAATTTCCCATTGCACGAGACCGGACACCCTGACAGTTTTCCAATAACTCCAATTTAATACAAAATCGATTTGAATTAAATAACTGAAATCAGGATCGTATCTAAGAGATTTGAGAAATTAAAAAAGAATATTTTGTGGAGAGTTTGCGTTGAGTAATGGTTTTCAAAATAAAAAATATCTCCAACTTTCCCTACCACTCTGGAGACCTCGATTTTGTCCCCACAAATCTTCAAGACTTTCTATTAATCACAAAATCGATTTGATTTAAATGCCTGACACCAGAGGCTTCTCTACGAATGCGAGGGACTAAATAATTTGATAAAATGGTTCAGAGGTAAACCTGTACTAACCAAATCTCTATTTGAAGGTTTAAAATGTTCTTAATATTTAATTTGTTTCAGGAACGATAGACGATTCGCCTTGGGCTGCGTGCAAAGAGTGGACTCCAGCCCAACATAGTCTCTTTCAAACCGCTAATTTTTTTTTTGCGGCAGCCTTCATCGTGCCAGGGAGTTTCAAACAGAGTGTCCTTTTAGTTAGGTAAGATAGTAGATTTTGTAATGAAAAGCTTCTTTCAGATCTTTAGAATTCGCTCTTTTAATTTTACGCCTTTCAAAAACTTTTGCGATTGGTTTTTCGGCGTTATAATGCTTCTCGTTTGGCTTTAAAGGTTTTAATACGATCCATGTGCCCCTTTCAGAGCCCTGCTTTCATTTGGATATTTCTTCCTAGCCATATGGGGAGGTGTAGAAGTCTGCGCTCCGGACATTTTATTATGGAACGTAATCGTAGTGATATTAAATTTTACACATACTGCCTTGCTAACTTGGAGGTTTTTACCGCCAACCTTAACATTGGATTTAACAGAACTTTATATTAAGGTAATTAGGGACTTTATTAATAACTCCCTTATGATTATGCATGTGGATGATCTACCAATACTGCGAAACACGGGATTTCAAAAATATCGAACGACTTAAATATTCATTTAAATTGTACATTTTTATCGAACCCAAAAAGCTGTGTGCCAATGGTGAAGCATTAGCATCAGGGTACGAAAATATTTATCACAAAGCAGAAACCCTTGAAGTTGTAAATAAAATCCAGTTTTCTTCAATCTCTCGACCCTGTAAAACCAGTTATTTATTTTAGATATTCAAGCCCCTAAGCGTAAGTAAAAAACACTTTAAGGAGCTAGTGAAGGAAGCTAAAGTTCAAACGCTGGAATGTGGTGATATATACGCAGTAGAGAATGTAAGCCCTGCGGACGAAAGGCTGTCAATTCTACTTAAAGGAAGGTAAGAATTTACAAAATATTACTTTCCATCTTTGTATTAGGAAATACAGCTGCAAATAAATCTAGCCTATTCGCTAATTTAACAAATACAGAGAGTTGTGTGACATATTGGACAAATTTGACAGGTGTATATGTATATATACTGTAAGTCAGTTTATACTAGCAGGGCTCTGACCTTCGATAAGGTACTGTATTTTAAGTCCAGTAAACCATATAAATATATGTTGCGAAACGCCTCGTTTTTGAGATACATGGTGTCAAAGTTTTGGATTTTTTTTGTATTTTCTGCACAGTTCCTATAGTTTTTGAGATAATTTATTCAAATTTTTACTATTTCTTACCTATAATGGTCCGTAAGTTTTGACACATCTACACGATTTCGAAACCCCCAGAGTGATATATTTCCATCGGTCACGGAACATTTTACAGTTCAGAACTTTTTTGTGGTGCATTACTGACTGCTTAATCCCAAAAATTAGGATTCTACGTTTAATTTAGAAACTCGTTTGTCTTTTGAAGTTTTTTCGTATCTGTAACTGTTTTCACGTAATTTGAAAGTCTTTCAAACAACGTATCATTAATAAATATCTTATTCATCTGCAATTTAATAATGCAGAACGCCTTGAGACGGTTCTTAAAGTCACGAGTAAAATAGCTTTGTTCCGGGTGATTTGTAAACTAATAATGTCCTGGCTTATTGCTATTACCCCCAAAAATGTATTTTCTAAATAAAGTGTTTCTTCAGAGACTTTCACATTACTCGAAAACAGTCGCAGATGCAATAGAACCGCAATGTACAAAAAGTTTTTAAATTGAATGTATAATCCCAATTTTTGAAATTTGGCAGGAAGTGGCGCACCGCAACAAAGTTCTGAACGATAGAAAGGGGTCTGATCGCAAAAAAAATCACCATGTATGTTTTTAACTCGTTTGGACGTATCAAAACTTGTAGACCATCATAAACAACAAATTTTAAAAATTGAAATAAATTATCCCAAAAAACACGGCAACTATGTGGGAAATACAAAAAAAAATCCAAAAACTTGACACCCTGTATCTCAAAAACGAATTCTTTGGCGACATGTATATTTATATGTCTTATTGAACTTAAAATGCGGTACTATATCGAACGCCATAGTCCTCCTAGTATAAACGGATTCATCCTGTATATTATTCATCGTAGTTTACTTTTAGTAGTAACTTGTATTTCGTGTAATGAACATGGTCCCGTAAGAATGAGATGAGACACACAATAAATTTGTTGGAAGTAACCCATATCTTTGCACATTTCGATATACAGCACCTGATGTTTGATGACTTGGTACTCGTTGTCTGTAATCTGACCGAAGCACTTGGCCTAGAAAATTAACTTGGCTAGAGCAACTGATAAATTGTGCGAATTCTATCGGCATTGCCCTTTGCACTTTCATATAACTAGATTACCAGATCAAAGCTCTGCGGTCGACTGAACATTCTGTAATCAATATATGTTATGTGCTGACACTCTCTACACGCACCACGCAAATTTCCTATATAACTTTTATAAATAAACGTCCGCAATGCCAGCATAGCGTTCTTAAATTCAAAACTTCGCAGGCATTTCATAAACAGGCTAATTGTAAAAAAATGGTAACCGACGTTAAAAATAATTGATTGGAATGCACACAAAAAAAAATTAAATTTACCAACTACATCAATAACAACTTCTCATGCGTGAATCCTTATAATTTCGCAACAATAGCGAATTGGGAATTTGCCCCAAAAACATTTTTGGGCTTAAAGTGGCAAAAGGTCAGATGACATTCTCTGTATTTTACGCAAACTTTTACCAACTTTTTAGGATGAGGGTAACCTGCGATGATACCCATCTGCACTTTATCAATCAGCACCAATTCGTTGATTCACCCGAGTGGGAAGCCAATCACGAACAATCTGACGATGTTTTCCAGGTGACAATCACAGCAGAGGAGGACTGTACATATCTCTGCTGGTCCAGAATGAAGTTGGAGAGGGTCTTGAGGCATCGTCCTATGCTCAAAGTTGTGCTTGATGCCATTATAGGTAATCAATCATATTGGTATCATTTTGCTTACTAAACTGCTTATGTAAAAAATGTTTGAGAGGATATATGTATATACAGGGTGTCCCTCAAATAACCGTACAACGCTTGACCGAAAATTTCTGAACTAAAAGTAAGGTATGTTAAGCAAATTTACCTACATCCGATGTGGCTTCGTTGTGTCGTCAAAGGGCTCCAAAGTTTTCAAAGTAATATTGTTTTTTCGAAATAATTGCTAAACTTCTTTATCGGTTTTCGCTAATTTTTTGATCCAAGAATTACTACATAAAAGTTTGTATTTTTCTTACTCGTTGTCCGAGTAATTTATAATTTTTCTTTGTGACAAACTCTCTTTATTTCGAAACTTTTTCACTTCTTGTAAAATTTTCGCCAGGTAAACAGTTTATCCGTAATATGTTTCACGAAACGTCAATATTTTTAGCATTTCTTATACGAATTAAACTAAATTGGTAGTTATTTTCGATCATGCCTTGTATGGTAATTTCAGAGAAAACCTGTATAATAAAGGAACGGAGTAATGTAACAAAATTCTAATATAATTTTATTATTCGTCGGTTTAGATTTTTTGTAATTTTAATAATTTTTTTCAGACCTTTTGAATTTTATTAATTCACAGTTTTATTAAGACATTTAAATTTAAAAAAATTAAAAAAAAGGAACTCTTAAAATTGACCAAATATTATGCCGTACCTATACCTTTTTTGTTACCACTTTAGCTGTATCCAACCTTAACTATATGCATCTGTAATATTTATACCAAACAACAAAAATTCCAGCTTTGAAATGCTGTCAATTGGTTATGTATCATACGTAAAACATTTACGAAATATTTGAGTTTAACAATATTTTTTTAAAGGTAAAGATATAACGCAAAAGCTGTATGCTCTCAATGAACACTTAAGTGGTTTAACGCACGAGAGAAACAGGGATAAGCGTAATGCGTTATGGGCCAAAACACACTGCAGAAGCATGTCGATGGACGCAGTAAATACGGGCACTACTGGACTGGTTCGATCTCAAGCTTATAAATTATCCAAATATAAGGATAACACGCAATCAAATACTAAACGTAAGTAAGAAAATTTTGTTAATTATCGCTTCATTGTTAGCACTTTCTTTTCAGTTGGATCAACGGGCCGACTTCCAGCTCAGGGGAAACAATCATGGGTACCGCTTGTAGCGACTCAGTTTCCTAAAAAGTCCCCGTTTATTCAGCAAAATTCTACTACGAGTCTACAAATTCCGGAAGTTCACATGACTCCACAACGCTCAAAGTCTCTGAAAGGACCCAAAAAAGAAAGGGAAGTTAAATTTCAGGCACCTATCAAATAAAATATCTACATCAACGGATTATTACTTATAGAGGCTGAGTTTTTCCTTATATACAGATTATCTCTTAAAACAAATTTTGTTTTTCAAAATTGAACATAGCAAAATTTAAACAATATACCGGGTGTTTCCGAAAGGTGCGTCTCCTGCAAAATTTATACAATTTTTAAACAAAAAATTTAATTTTTTACGACGCTCATATCTTGATATTTTCAAAACGTGATATTTGTCACTATTTTTAAATACCAATATAGATTTTCCTATGTCATTGGCACTGAAAAATAGTGAATATCTATGCTGTCTATTGATTATTCACTAAAACTTGTCGCCTCTAATGCCCACCTTAACTACAATATTTTCATATTGTACGATTTTTTTTTAAACACCACATGTACGCGTTATTTACTAGAATATATAATAATTTTGCAGATAAATCATATTATTAATCAGTTGCCTTGGGTTTTCTAAGCTATCAAAAGGTTCCAGAACTTGCCTTCCAAAGTGGGTATAAGTAAGCTATATTTTCTGATGTTTTAAAACTGGTTTTATATACAACTTATGTAAATGACTGGAAACAACCGGCTAAATGTCTGGAAACACGCTGAATAATACACAAATAAATATAAAATTTTCTTTGAGTGATATACCTGCTACTTTGTCCCGGTGTATATACAATATTTAATTATAGCCGCGATGTATTTGTCGTTTTATTTAGATGTACAATAATTCGTACTTTCTTTTGTTGTAATAAAAAGCTTCCTATAGGAAATATTCAGCAGTTTCCAGATTTTTAACTTGCCCTGTGTGTTATGTATTCAATGTAGTGGATGTTTAGTATTGTTATATGTGTATAAATCTATATTTGTATGTTTATATTTGTCGCGTTTATATCATATATAAATAAATAAATAAATAATTAACTGATGTTGTAGAAAAAAATCAACTATTCGATCTGTTATAAAATCCTAGACAATTTTCCAATTATGCATGATAGAACTCTAGACCGTCGCACCATTTATACAATGCGTCCAGAAATAACTGGACAAAGAATAACAGCGGATTTCTTATATCGAAATATTGTGATGAAATTGATTTTGATTTCTGTGAAAGGGAATATTAAGACAGATACAGGTTGTTAAATTAAAATAAGGAATAGAATTGATAAGAATAAGAAAAATGAGCTCAGAGTCTTTGTGGGCACGTTGAGAACCTTTTATACAAAAATGAAACAAACAACATGGAACTACCATTATTTAATAGAAACTTCATTGTTAAATCCTGTTCAGTTTGCGCCAAAGACACGGAACAAATTCATTTAAAATTCCGGCAGAGATGTTTTGAGAAAAATGGATTAGTGTCCCTTTATTTTTAAATGAGAATGTCTTGGCCATTTAGCCTGGCCCGGTCGGATTTTAGTTGAACCTTTATCCATTGCTGTGGAGTTGCTAAATACGGACACGTGTGTAATACGTACAAAATATATCCTTTATGTTCTTTAGATACCACGGTCGTTAATCTCGGCAAACCTCGTTTCTAGATTTTCACCATTAAATTTATCATAAGAACTGAGCCTGTTATTGATATTACTTTTTTTCTATCTGGACTAGAAATACTACGTTTCCTTTAAAATTGTCAAATTTGGCCCAACCTTTACGTCTGTACCTACCTTCAGCGATTTAAAGATATTCTACGATGTCAGTAATCAAGGTTGTTAATAAAATTCCAACCAGATGACTATAAAGTATAAAATATATTCAACATTTCAGATAAGAATACTTTCACAAAAAATATCACAATGTTATTCTATATTAAAAACTAGTAAATATTAATAGAACCGTCAAACCCTTGAACCTAGAGTCGCATTATTTTATAATATTCAAAAATTAAGTAAAATGTAGAAAGCTAAGCCATAAAACTAACAAAAAAATAACAATATTGCATTGACGGTTACTACAAATTCTTATCAGGCTTATAAAGTATTGTTCAATGTAATAATTGTAGACTTCGATATTCCATGAATTCTTGAATGAATTAACTCCAGTTGCATGGACATACTCAGTATAATACATAAATGCTATAAAAGATCCTTTTCCATGTTAAAATTTGGAGACCAAATTTTGATAGATTTGTCTTCACTGCCGGTAACTATCAAGTTTCGATCTTTTGATATGTCCACTGTTCGAATCGCCCCTACAAAAGAAAAGTTATATTGTTTTTGAAATAGTTCCAGAAATTTTCAACAGATGATTTTAGAAAATGAAATGTTATTTGTTTCAAGTAATTTTTCACATGTCGTCAAATTTTTGCCAAAAGAAACCTTTTTAAACAAATGGAGAAATTAATAGAGTATGTAATAATTAGTTCAACAAAGAATAGTTCCACTGATATCCTTAAATATGAAATTTTCGCAAGAAAGTTTTAATATCTTACCAGAATGCGCTTCAATTTCCAATAAAACTCGTACTTCGAACATATTCCACATCGACAAAATCCCACTTTCACAGCCAATCGTTAAAAGATTATCCTGCCATTTTAGGCAGCACACTTTAGAAGGAAATACTTTATTGAAAACCGGCATTCCTACAATTATTATGACGTTTTAAGTAGTTTTTATTAACCATATCAAGGAAAAACTTTGCCTGTTGCTACTTCTAAGACTTGAAATGTTCCATTATCTGCCCCAATGGCGAGTTTTTGCCCATCCGGGCTGTAATCCAAAGCCCGGATCCTGGTTGATATGTTTTCGTATTTTTTATGGATTGTAAAATTTTTAGTTTCCCATATGTAGATTTCTCCGTCTTCAGTGCCGACAGCAAAGCAAGAATTTTCACTTCAAAGGAGATTAAAAATAGAATATAATACAATTTTACCGAAAAAAGTGAGTAAGCTATCATTTTCTTTAATTTTACTTACGGATTAAAAGATATACAGCAAACTGACGAATTATGATCCAGATGTTTGAACAAACATTCAATAATGATATCTTTTGTTAAGGGTGTCACACTCTTCCAGACTTTTACCGAACAGTCGCTACTTCCAGAGAGTAATAAGTGAGATTTATTCCCATATGAGAGGCATGTTATCGCATCTTCGTGAGCGAGAACATCTGTAGTTATTCTTCCGTAATCCATGTCATATAACAAGCTGTGAAATATTTATGAGTATGGCTCTAAACTTGCAATTTAAATGAAAGGAAATAACAAAAATAAAACTTTAACACTTTGCATTTCAGAAATGAACAATTTTTAGAACGCAGTTTTGAATAAAGATGTCCCTATTTAACTTTGAAAACTTAATTTCGTAACATCCTGTGGTATGGAGCCAAGATGTGCGCTCAAAAATATTTTTCACCAAATAATTATATCGCAAACTTCTATACAGAACCATCGAGGAGGAACAAATTCTTTCAACCAAACATAACGTGAATATTGCTCACATTTGATTATCCCAACTCCCAATAACCAAAGTATTAGACCCAGGCAGCTGAATACAGCTACTCAGAGGCATATTTCCAATGTTAGCACTTCTAGTTTGCCTCTTTTGTGATAATGAAAAAACTTTCAATCTGGAATCGTGACCCACCGAAGTAATCTTGGAGCAGTCTTCGCTAATGATAAGATGACTCACTGTGCTTTTATGGCTGTTAAAAGTAGTCAGCAAGTGAAGGTCGGTTACGGACCTCCAGCTGTCTAAAACCGCATGAAATAATCGGAAAACGTTGGAATTGTTCGTAATATTTACCTTCTAAGACGGGACTGTCTTCCGCTATTTGATAGGGTTCAGTTAAAATAGGGTTTCCTATTTTTCTTTGCGGGTGGGGAACTCCAAAGACTCTTTTGGGGATCTGTCCAAATTCCATGATTTGCACTTCAAGAGCATGCCTTTCATTAGGATCCTCAATAGATTCTAAATCGACGTTTCCCTCGTAGCATAAATGATAAAATACTGCATCATAATAATACAGAAAATTGATGGATTTAGTTAATGTTTTTGAGAAAGTACTAACAATTGTGAGCTTTAATCGCCTCTTCTCCTTTTTGCTTGTAGCCGAAGATTAGATCTATCCATTGATGCAAATTCGACGATACAATATGACTTTCAAGCGCTGCTTTCAACGTTTCTATAAAATGCTTGGGGCTTTCAGCCCATGAAGGAAGTTCTACGTCTCCCACTTTTAAATTATTATGACGTAAACCGAAATTGATGCCCATACTGTTTAATAGAAATTTCCCTAAATTTAAATTTGTCTATTATTGTTTTTTTACCACCTGCAATTAATGCCAACCTTCCTGGGAGGTATCATAAAATTCCGGAATCAATTCCTTGAAATCAGACATATTATTAAAGCAGTTTTTATATGTATCCGCCACAGAATTGAACATTCTGTCTGGATGATCGAACCTCCCGCCTTGCAGACATAGTACATAATGCGGATATAATCTTGATAAATAATATAAAACAAAACCTGGAGTGGAATAATGAGATCCGTATATAAATCTAGGATCGGCCATTTCTTTGTAGCTAAAAGAATGGCATGATGTTTAATAATGCCAGTCGCAAAAAATAACTATTACCTACCGATCTAGAAGTCTCTCTAACCTCTCCGGATTTAAAGCCCCTACAGGCTTCGATAAGTCTCGGTAATTGTCTGGATTTTCTAGATCTAAAGTCTCACTTAAATAGTTCGATATAATCCATGGAAAGACAGGATATTGGGTCAGATCATTTATCGTTCTGTCACCTAAACTATAACAAGTTATTTTGTGTGTTTTTGGGTGTAAATAGAAGCTTGTTTCAAAAAATTGAATAAATTTATATGCGCCGTACAATTTCAAATAGTTGTGCTATGTGGTTTGGAAACACATTGGACTATAAATAGGTGGTAAAATGGGCGACTTTTCGACATAAGAATGTTATAAGACTTACAGTTACGATAATTACAATCTTAGTCATGGATAATATAAATATTGTCGTAAATAATATAAAATAAAGTATAGTGATAATTATCATCGTCGATAGAAATTTCATTTTTTCCATCACGTGCTTAAATCTAACAAGGAAAATATTTTTTAAATAAATTGATCGCATGCAGTAATTTTTAAACGCCCAATTTCCAAAACGGCTGTAATCGACCTAAACGATTTTTATTTCATTTCTTTTACTGTTTAGAGACGCAGGAAAGTTTGCGAAAACATGTCTTTACTTCGATCATACAGAAAGTTCAAAATTCTCCACTTAAACAGGTAACAAGCATCATAACAACGACCGTTAAGGTACAAGCCGCGAAATATAACTGTGGGAAGTACTTAATTTTTATGGGTAATTTTTAAGATGTATTAATGAATCCCCAATATATCATTATATCGTTGGTGACAAGAAGTTTATAAATATGTAAAGCATATATTATTGTAACCCTAGGGGGGAGATTGAAAACAAACTATATTTTCTTACAGCTAATGGAGATAAAGAAAAGCCAAACTTTAGCAATTACTTATTTCCACCTTTGCAAAGATTTGTTTAAAAATAAGGCAAATTATAATACAATTCCCTTTGTCATTTAATAGACCATCCATAATTGCTTCATCTTACTTACCTATTGATATAAAGCAAATAATCATAGTTGGATATAATACCATTTTGCCATTGCAAGGTTATCACATTTTGTTCTAAATTATCCAATTTCAGTTCTGGTTGCTCCATAATATTTTTGTATAAATTGTCCCTTTCAGTAGAGTTTGCAAAGGAGAGGTATATGTGTGAATTGAAGCAATAAATTTCTAACCCCTTTAAAGATCTTAGAATGAAACAAGTTGTGAAAAACACATACTACTACTACTACTTACAATATGTCTCAGCAGAAAGCGTCTTTTAACAATTCTTTTAATACTGTTCAGATTTATCTTTATTACTGGATACTGAAAGGTGGAAAAAACACTTCTTTGTTAATCTTATTCTCTTTTACTACAATCCACATTACTTGATACACTTACTGGATCAATATTATTATAAGGTTGAAAATACAGTCTCTTTGATGATAAAACACATCTTCCAGGGTTAATGCTGAGTGGGCAAATTTTATCTGCTCGTATTTCAACAACAATCTGCTCATACAAATCCAACCATAAAGGATCAAATGTTACTCGAGAATGTTTTGAACATACAATTGCAGCAATCTAACATCAATTTAAAACATAAATTAGGTTTAAAAGTAACAATTTGTTAAGAAAAAATATAAAAAAACACAGAGTATACTTGCCATATTTGATTGTTCTACTGAAGGTAAGGTAGAGGCTCTATAAAGTTGAGAGATCATTGTTAGGCAATTAGAGATATTTGCATAATTCAATAAAAACAGGAAATTCGCTGTCTCTTTAAACTTATAAGGTGCAATTACATTGCCCTCTAATAGTTCTATGTATTCCTTACAATTAATGGAAAGGGCATTTTTATTTTCTATAAATTTTGTGGTGCCTTTCCACTCTTCAATTATAATGCATTCTTTGAAATGAATCTTAATAAGGGGTTTGGTAAAATCCTTGGGGTCAAACACCAGAGATTTTGAACACATTTTAAGTCTGCCCTCTTGTTTCTTTATATCATAAGTTTTTCTGGTCGTGTCTGGTGGCACAAAAGTGCTACTGAAATCTTCAAAGTAGATTTCACCTGGGTCTAGCAAAAGCAAAGAAAATCTAAAAAAGTTATATGAAACATATTTCAGTTATAATTGCTCACACCAATAATCAAACAAACTAAATTATCAGTACTATTTGTCCAACTATTTTTTTTGACGTAGTCTAACAACCCTATTATCACCCAAAAACAACCTGAATATGATTGTCAGTATTTGTCATAGTGTGCAGGGAACAATATATTAAAATTCTATGGAGAGAATTGATTCAAAAAAGTTGTGAACTGATCATAGCATTTTTCCAATTTTCCATACATCCATAGAAGAGGCCACTCTGCACACATATTTGGCTAGCGGTTGTCCCCTTGGCTATGGGTAACATAAGTTTGTTAAAAGAATAATATACTTTTGCAGAATCTCTTATTCATCTGACATTGCTTTCCAAACATAGGGTAAGCTAAGTATTGTAGTATTAAATCAGTCAAGATGGCCAGAAATAAATTTGGAGGTAAATGTTGGAAAACCAAGATAACATAGGTTTACCCAAGCTGATGTCATGAAGGTGGATATAAATTTAAAAAAAAAAGATTTATTTAGAATGAGGGATAAACATGTTAGTAATTTTTATCTGTGTTCAAAATTTTTTGCACATCAGGTAAAACTGGTAAAGGAAAGAATAATGTGAATTTTAACATGTTTGAAGAAAAAGTACACCTGCAGGAAATATAATATTTGCCAAAAAAGAGTGGAGCAAAATCAATCACAGGCAGGCATCAAGTCAAATTTTTGTGAGAATAACTACTATTACTACATTTACCCACTTGGGTATGTTAATCGTGGTATTTCCCCACACGTTGGAGCCGAGGGTATTCACAATTAAGCAACCTTGATCTTAATGAAATGAAATAATAAGTATTGAATGCCTAGGTGGTATATGTATTGCAACATTTATTTGAGAGTTTCTAAATGGTAATGTTATAGCATATAGTATATACATGTTCGAAACTATCATCTTTGAAATTTTTAAAATTTAGTTTTATTTTACCTGCTTTTCTCCATCACAAGAATACAGAAAATTTTGAAATAGGTAATATTTGTTTAGTTAAAATCCTTAATAAAAATACTTTTTGCGAAATATTTCACTTTCAAATGTTTACATAACAATAGAAAACATCGTGTGTATAATGTACTATTTAATTGAAATGCAATAATAACATTTTAAAGTTAATAATAATTGCAGAATTGTTTATTTTTCTCATATTGTTGTCTGTCATCTGTCATATTTTGCTGGATTCAGGATCTAGCCAATGTTAACAAATTCTAACTACTGGCATGATGAATACGAAAGATTGCGTCATCGTGTATGCACTTATATCGAAAATATCTAAATAGTTTTCATTAAAACATTATTATACATATGAAGATTGAGCGGCTTTTGGTATTAATATATATTTTTTACTGTCGCTATTTATTTATGGTGGGTGCGCTCTTAAAAATTTCCATAAATATATCATTTCCAATTAGTTTAAATCAGAACTAACCTGGCGCTTTTAAAATTCGTAGTTTCAAAACGCATTAAAATAAATTGTGTAAAAAAAAAAATGCTTTCATGAACATGGATTAATTTTTCGTTGATGGGTTTACTCTAAATTTCAATGACCAACTAATTTTATGGGTGTTATGGTCTTAATAAGCCGTCTTAGTTAAAGCAAATTTTTCCAAATTTAATTAGTTTTGCACATGAATGCAAAGTCTGGATAAAACCAAATTATAAGTAACTTGTAGTTCATATTACTGATAAGAGAGTTAACACCCTCATAGTTCTCCTTACAGTGAGTTAAAAGAGGTCAATTTTGTCGCGGGTCTTAATTATTTTTTCTTTTAACTTAAATGCTTCTGATTTTCCGGAAAGTTTTTAAAGTAGAGCCCTTCAAAGTTATTAGTTTTTCAAATAATTTCGAATCTTGTCGAACCGGAACTGACCTGCAATTCTATTCAAAAGGGGATTTGTGAGGATTTAGATCAGAGCTTTCCAAAATTCAATAATCTCAATTTAAAATCAAATTATTAAATTATTAGTAGACACTGTCAAATACAAAACCGTTATCGATTGCAGTGTTAACATTATCAAGGGCCGTAATTTAAGTGGGGAAGGATTAATTAGTTTTGCACCGATATAGGACAAATCTAGTGGTGAATGAAAGTGTAATATAATCGCTATGGGTTAATATAATGACTTTGGGGTATAAACGCTTTATTGCTTTCCCATATAGGTATATTCGGAATTTATCGGTAGTAATGAATATAGGAAATTGTTTTAGTGATACTCATAAGTTCTGTTAAAATTAAGTTTATTTCCGCCCTCAATGAATTTCAGGCTTAACTGTAACATACATTTAGGGCGCTCAATTATGTGGTTAGAGCAAAAAGTTATGATTAAGTAGATAGTTGTGTTATAATGAGAAGCGTGAACTAAGTTTTATTTCTTATTTTTCCCTACAAAGGAACAAAGACAAATTTAATATCATTTATATAATATTATACATAATTCATACAACTGCTGAAGTATAATAATCCTTGATATAGTTTGAAAATTCGTATCCTCCCTGATTGTAAAATGTAGATTCTTACATCATGATGGAAATCAATTATTTCCCGAGAATATGTAGTAGTCGGGTAATTTCCGCACAAAGTGAGGATTTCACGGTGAATAAATTAATGATCTTAAGAAACTAACACGAGTCTCTTCTCGAAATTCAGATTTTTTAAGCAGATAAAAATGTCTAAACAAATAAAATACAGTAGTTAGCCGATAAACAATTATAAATTCATTTAACAGTTCGCTATAAAAACGTTAATAATCGTTATTGGTGGAATGGGTTTTTTTATGATGAAACTACACTTTATCGCAGTAAATGACCCAACAATGTGAAAATCCTGTAAAAGTAATTGGCAAAACCAATTCGAAGTCATTTTTCAGTTGAATTTGGTTTAAAAATTGTCTATTGTTCTTGCTAAATCTGAGATTTAATTAATGGCTGGTGAATTATTTGCAATTAGAGCAAGGTCGAACTGCGAACCACTCACAATTACATTGTTCCTTAGCAGTTCGTGTTAAATACAAGATGTCCAATTTACAACCCCTCGAACTTCTACGAGTTTGTTTGTGATTTCACAAAAAAATCAGTTATGGGGATGTAGACCAGGCTAATAAAGGTGAATTTCAAAATTAGTGACAACCCTAAAGGGTGTCCTTAAAAGGTGGGACGTCATAATTTTTTTTTATTTTTTTTTTAATGTGACTATGTTAGATCCTAATTTTTTTGTACCCTGAGATTTACGAAGTCGAAACTATCATGTTGTAAAAGAAATTTTGGACATTTACAGTACCTCATAAAACATTAATATCACACTTAGCTTGAGTTAGATTTTGACAATTTTGGGATGAATTTTCCTATAAGATCCCTTTAGCAGACACGAATACTCAATTAGCTGAAAATATATACAGGGTGTTCATAGTAGCAATTTAAAATGTCACCTTTTCAACGTCATTTTCTTGATTTTTATATAATAGAATGGTGTGTTTTTATGACGTAAGCTGAAAGAAAATATATTTTTTTATATTTTGGTATAATGCCGTATATGTATATCTAAATCTTAAATATCAATGGAACTATTAATTATTTTAGGAAAACCTGCATTCATGGCTAAGTGCTTGATGGTTTAGCACGTGTGATCTTGGTTTTGATGTTTTTTAGATCAACTAACATTGAATTTTCAATAGGAAATTTTGCTTTAGAAAGACAGACTCCACGTGTCATGCTTGATGCATGCCACGACTATCACTACATTTTCTCCTATATTAAACGGTTTTAAGATGAAGTGTTCCTCCAGTGTCTCACCCACTTAAAAGATTGCGCTGTACGATGGGCATTAGAACTAGGCCACTGCTTCAGAATCAACTCATTTGTGATTGTAATAAGAGGGGGAATGGCAGGGGCTTATTTTTATGTGGAAACTCTGGAAAGCCGAAATATATTACACAGATAGCTATCGTCTTACGGTAATGCATTGGAAGGGCAATAAGGATTTTATTTGCAGAGCATGTAGTAAATACCATTCGCGCATGTTGCCCTTATATATACTCTATTTGAGGTGAAATTTGAAGGAAACCTCCATATAAAATATATTGCTTTCGCCGAAAATTGAGGGATAAATTTATCTAATAGGAATTTAAACGAAACCTTAAGATAATTTTAATAAGTAGAAGTGATGTTGATGAGTATTCTCTACTTAAATTTGTACACACCTTTAGTACAAATCTTGGGTGTAGCTACATGACATTCTTGGGATTATGCCTATTATATTAATCTTTTACATATTTATAATTGCTTATCGGAGTGAAAAACACCTTCCCTGGATCATATATCACAATGACGAAATAATAAGGAATATTTGCAATATGTTAGATTATAATAATAATATAATATACGCATACAGGATGTGTTGAAAATTGAGATATTTACTGTGACAGCTTGTGGAATTCCTCTAATATGAACTTGCCGTAATTTAAAATTTAAATGACAGCTTTAAGTGCTTTGTGAATGAAAGAGTATACAGAGTATTGCATCGTCAAGCCGACCATGGGAAAACCCATATCAATTTCAATACCGTCTAATGTTATATTCCCTATTCGTTTGAGAGCAAAATTGTATCAGATTTTTTGAGAGTCCTTATGAGAGTTTCGCATGTAAAATGTCAAAGATGTCCTTCGTGCCAGTTAGGGAATGTTTTGAAAAAAGCTTTTCTAATATCTGCAAGCTTATAATGTTGCCATGACATTTTCCTCAATTAAACCGCCAGCAACAAAATAACGCTTTTAATAATATTAGCAAGCAATAAATAACCATTCCTAATTCAATATTTATGTTAGTAAATGTTCAAATAATGTCCCATTGACTGTTATACAAAACCCTAAACGGTCATCAAAATTAAAGAATGTAATAAAAGTTAATGTTAGATGGTATTGCTATTTATATGGGTTTTTCAACCGTCGGCCCGGTGATTCAACATCCTGTATAATTTTTTCTCAATCATTAGAAGTATGTTTTAATTTTATTTGAGGGTCTTAGTTTTGGTAGTGAAACCGAATATATATTTCATCAAAAACACGAGATATTGTCACATGACTACCTTAAATTGTCTTAAGTACATTGGAGAAGAATTTTCTTTTTGGATGGTGCCTATGAAGAAATGTATCTTAACATCTACCCGCAAACTAGCGTTACAACTGCTTTTTTCTATAAGTGGTAAAAATCACCACTATTGCTAATTTTATCATGTAAGCTATATACCGATCATTAAGGCCATATGAATCGTTTCCGAAAATGAAAAAAAAACTTCCGCATTAGCTAGTTGTGTTTCTAAAATTAGTAATGTTTATTAACTCTTTCAATAATAATGCACGAAAAATGGGTACCATATATACAGAGGAAATATGTTAGAACATCTTTCGACGTAAATGGTAAATTAAAATTTTCCAACAATGGAAAAATTAAAATGAAGTAACATACAGTTTGAAAATTAAACACGTTCATCGTTGGCACGTGCACAAAGGGAGGGGGATGTTAACGTGACCACGACCCCCATTTCTCCTGTTCTGTTTTCCAAATTTTCACCCAAATTTTAAGAAAAGTGCGCCTCATCGAACCATTCATCACTGCAAAACTTCATTAAAATGTGTCGAGAAATGTCGACTTTACTCACGCAATAACTTTTTTTAACAACTTCAATACTCTGTAGCGAGTACCAAACGCCGAAGGAAAAATTCTTTTTAGGAAAATCTCATTGGTTTCACTTAAGGAATCTGTGGTTTATGGACTGACCTATTAATTTCCAACACTCTGTATAGGAGCATAGGAATATCTTATAACCTTTGAAAAGGACATTACATTATATTAATATTCAAATATGTATAGGTGCCAGGTGTAGCAGAAAATTTTCTTGAATCCTCTAGATTATCAAACCACGATTTTTAATCGTGCCATCTATGGTAAGTCTGCTATTATCACGAAATATGGAACATTTCCCCTGAGAGACGACGAGGTATTGTTTCCCCAGATACTAAAGGGCTAAATCGAGACCCGACAAAACTGTTTTGCATTGGAGTAGATTGTGAGAGAATATATTTAAATAATTGATATTCTTAAACCCAACTCGTTGCAATTCACTTATCAGGCGATGTCACTGATATTTCGTGAATCTGGTTGACTTCATCGGTTCCACAAATCTAGGAAAATCCCAACGGCCACCAGTTCAGGGTTTTACCATCGTCCATCGAAAGAAATCAATGCTCCCCTCCCATTCCTGCTTAGAATTTGCCCATCGAAGAAGCGAACATACACGAGTCACCCGTTACACTGCACTGGTTTTCAGTTTCACTGCCCCAGATCGGTATAATAGTCCTGCGGACCGTTATTCTTGCAGGATACGTATAGCTTTAGGTGCTCCTGCTGTGGCTACGAGTTTTGAAAGACGCGCGGTTTCGGTGCTTAGTGCTTCATCAAGATTTTCGGGTTAAAGCAGTACTATTTTAGGAAATTTTTGTTTACTCATTGTAGGTAAGACACCCCGTCAACGTGAAAATCAACGTTTAACGAACTCCTGCGTGTTCATTTTTTTTGTCTCATTTTAATTCAACGATCAACCACAAATTGTAGTGAAAATCGCGGTTTCAGTAGCGAATAAAATTTAAATAATGTTTCGATTCAATATTCACCTTCATGCCAGCGCGGTCATCAGTGGTTGCAGTGTTATGAATTAAAATGCGAATGCTCGAAGTAACCACGAGAAATTACATTAAAAATGAAATTTTGGGCCTTGATGTATTTTTTGCAACAATTACTTTCATCCTTTTTTCACGCAATATTGCAGCTTATCTGAGGGGGACGATTCCAGGGACAATCCTGACATGGACGGTACAGTATGCTCGGAACACTGATGTTTGGTGTTGTGCTAAAATCATTTTCGTTCACGATTTTTCGTAAATTCGTAAAAAGTCAACTATTGCCGGCATGATTAAGCAAAATTATAAAAGTCGCTGTTTGGGAAAAAAAGTGCACTTTGCGCTCATAAGCTGATTTGTACTGCTTTCAAAATACACTGTATTACATAAATTATCACCTGATTGAAAATTCGCAAGAACCATATTAATATTGCATGAAATGCGTTGTTTACACGTGTATAGAGATTTTTAAAAAGTTGTTATCTATTGTAGTTTGTAACGCTTTTGCATTTTACGCGCTTTTGTATTTTGTCTGATATGAAAATATGCTGAGACACAACTCGGCACGATGATGATCAGGAAGGTGTAATCGTGGGTTTGGACTTAGAAAATTAGGGAAATTTTTTGACCTTTCCTATAGAAATTAATCGATTACCCAAGAAGGACATAAGTTCCATTAGGGACAAGATTTTCTTAATCATTTAGCGATACCCACAATATTTTTCAAATTTTTGGATGAAGTTAACATACGTAGTTTTTTGACGGATTTTTAATCTTCCGTTTTTTTGCAGTCTTAAGCTTCATTCCGCCGCCTTTTTCTACAATCGACGCCATTTTTCTGAGTCGTTTTCTTTCTTCATCTCTACGTTTATCCTACAGGGTGGTCGCTTTCTTTCTACTCATACGTATCCATCTACATGCCTTCTTTTCCATTTAATGAGTTTGTTCTCAGCTTTGTCGGGCTTTTTGCTTCCCCTTCCTCTTTCTTAGCCTTTCTTTTCCTTTAGCCCCAGTTTCCTGTCTTTACTCTTCTTAGATGAACGTAAAAGAGCTTAGAGGTGCCTCGCTTTCTTGAAATCGTAACAAGTGCCATGCGATTCTCCAAAGTTTTGTGTTTTTTTTCTCTACTCAGTTCCTTCTGCTTTCCTGAGCTCTTCAGAGTTCCTTTGCGGTGCTTTGTTCCAGCGTCAACGAGCACTTTCTAGGTCTTCAGAAGGTTATTTTTTTCATTTCTATTAGGTATAAATTTTTGGTGTGCTAAAATAAATGCGTCCTTTCAAGTGTCGAAAGGGCAAATTTAATAGAATCTCTATTCAACCTCTTGAGCATGGAAGCAACTTTTAATCAAATCACAACTTCGAACAAAAGCACTTATAATTGCTTTTTCTCGTGTTGCAGAAATGGAGGCTAATAAGTTTAGGGAGTTCGGGAAGGCGATGATCGACTACACGGCCGAATATCTGGAGAATATTAGGGATCGGTAAGTCGATTACTTTCAGATCCTCATTTCCTCTAGGGATTGGAAAATAATGACTAAATGCATTTTGAACTATAAAACTTTATAAGAAAATATTAGGGCTTTCTTGCCTACCTTACTGCATATTTGTCTGAGTTTGTTTTAACAAAGCGAGCTGCACCAGCATCGACGGAAGGGTCCACCTACTTTATTGTTTATTTATTCAGCCAAAGAAATCTATCATTTTGTTATAAAATTTCAGGCGAGTTTTACCTGAAGTTCAACCCGGGTATCTGAGGCCCCTAATACCTGATAGCGCTCCAGAAAAACCGGAAAATTGGGAAGAAGTTTTGAAGGACGTAGAAAGAGTGATTATGCCAGGGGTAAGTACCTTTGAAAGGAGAAGTGCATGAAAGAATGTTTTCAGAGAATTAACTACGACCAAATAGCGATTATCATTAGAAATTCCATGTAAATGCTTTTTACGCAAATTACAAAGAAATTGTTAAGTGTATGAGTAACATTGCATTACTTCGCATAATGATTTATTGAAGTTGTAGTCTCTTAAGGACATTATTTTTTATTCAATAGTATCTTCTTAGTAACTACTTGTTGTATACTACAAATTGTTCGTTTATTTACGATCCGAGGCAGAAATATATTTTACTTTGTTTATAATCATATTTTGCCAAATTGATGGTGAAACGAAGAAAGAAAAAGTTAAACCTGTTCAAACATTTAGAAACATTGAAAAAAAATCATTTTTCAGCAGGGACATTTATGAATCATCAGTTATGAGTGAAAGGAATTTTAGAGATAAGCTTGAGGATAAGGTTAGGAAAAAATATATTCAAAAATTTACTAAAAAATTACAGCATCCCTTTTATTTAGTAAAGGGTGGGATTGTTACAAGAGTTATCCGAGAGAATCAAATTGCCGTTATTTTTCAACTTTCGACACTGTTCTAAGTTTGTCTACAAGAAGAACTTGAGCTTCCGCGAAACGTTTAAATCGAGGCAACTGAGTCTTAAAATACTTTTCTTTGAACTATGGAACTTTGAGTAGTCGAACTCACCTGAGTTAATCAGAGGCTAAATATGTAGTTTTGGAAAGCAGAAATAACTAGAATCCCTAACATTTACTAGGCCGACATAGCTGCTTTCCAACTATGGAGTTTTTACTATCAAAAATAACTTTAATTAACTTAAATTCGAAATGTTTTTTTTTTTTTTTTTTTTTAATTTGAAATAACTGGTGTTAATCCTCAAGTTTAAGACGTCTTAAACTTTATACATAGAGGATTAAAGGGCCTGTATAAATCTAAAATTTGAAGGGCATATTTTTGATGAAAATGCTGCAGTACATAGAATATTGTTTTTAGTTATGTATTTTCTGACGTCACAAACATGTACAGAGAGTTATCCAGTAATTCCTCTGAAACTCTGAAAAATGAAATTGCTCTGAAAAATCTCTAGCTTATTTACTTGCAGTTTAATTATTTAAATATAATATTAAGTTATTGGTTCTATGGACTTAATTGTTGACCATGAAGCTATTGGTTTGCCTTGGTATTCTAAACAAAAGGCTCGATTTAAGCTTAACTCTCCGTCATTTCAAGCAAAGTAAAGGAGATTAAAATCAAGAGTGGCAGATCAGAAAGATTTTGAGTCAGTGTAATAAATCAGACATTCATTACCGACCAATAACGCTGCTTTTTTCTCCTCTGTGGGCAATTGGCATCGTCAGTACAGACCTGACTGGAGATCAGTAAATGGCATTTTCCTCCATTCAACTTCAAGTGAAGCAATTGAGTGAAAGTGAAAATCACCAATTCGCATTTCTGTCCATTAGGATTTCCTTAGTCTATTAGTGCACCCCACGACTCTAGGTTTCCCCTCTTGGGTTTTGAACTTCTGAAAAACCAACACCATTTTATGCGGTTTTGTTGGCTCGATAAAATAATATGGAATGTTAAATTACAACATGACTTTTTATTACAGGTTACCCATTGGCATTCACCTAGATTTCACGCCTATTTTCCTACAGCGAATTCCTATCCTGCCATAGTTGCAGACATTCTTAGTGGAGCCATCGCATGTATCGGATTTTCATGGGTACGCATGTTCACAAAAATAATTCTTAATGTTCACCGTTATCAAGAGCTATTCTACTGCCTTCGTTGATAAATATCTCATGTCTGAAACCAAATTAATTAACTTAGCAATTCAATCAAACAACAATAAATCAAAATCCAGAGGCGAACTCCCACTGAAACAGCAACACGTCATAACCGTTGATATATTGATCGAACTTTGGGCACTCAACAAGTGCTTAACAATCAAGGGCTCTTCTCTTTATTCCATTCCGGTAAAATGAAAAGCTTGTTCTCGGCCTTCCATGGCACATTTCCGACTTTAAAAGGATTTTCTGGAGCGTGTTAGCCGCCCTCTCGGTCATTAAACGCCAAAGGAGCTTAATTTGCCCTTTAAGTGAATATTGACAAGACAATTATCGCAGATTAAAGTCTTCTCGAATTCAAAATAAATTATATAGTTTTTGAAAATCCCTTTAATTTCCATGTTGTTTCCGTTTCACGTACAGGGTTGGCACGTATATTTAGACAGCGTCTACGATTTTTGTTACAAAACAGGCAAAAATTTAAATAGAAAAGTTGCAGCGACCCCACAAATGAATGTTGCAAATTTGGAAACGGACACTAATCTGGTAAATTTATAACCCTGTATATCAGCTAAAAATTGAATAGACCTTTGTTGTCTAATTTCAAAAGTACAGGGTGCTATTGAATAAGCGTCCGACGTTTCACGGGGGATTTTCCAAGCAGTTTTAAGATGGAAAGGCCTTATAAGCATGTATGCCAGCTCATTTGGCTTTCACGATACGAGGTGAGGTATCAAAGTTGAGAAAATAAATAACATATTCTTTGATATCTCTCGATATCGTTCAGCTAATTTTACGATGATTCGTATCCGGTTTTTTAGGATGGGAAGTTCAAATTTAACAACGATTTAGTTGTATCTCCTACGGGGCGCCACAAGGACACAGTTAAACAGTTGGAACTTTTTTGTGCCACACTGTATGTGACTTTCCGGCAGAAATTTTTCCTCTACCTTGTCTGTTTAAAAAAAAATTACCTTATTGTCGTCGCTAGAAGCAACGGTTTTCGAAAAAAAAAATCATCTAAAGGTGGTCATACACGCTAATTGTCGAAAAGTGTCAAAATATCTCACTATCCACAAAAACACAAAAATAACGCTTCAAACATTAAATATGATTAGTTTTTAGTATGTATGTAATAACAATTATTTATTTTTAGGCATATTTCGAAACAAGGCTAAGTAATGAAAATTACAATAAGTTATCCATTATTGAACGCCCTTAACAAGCTAGGTTTTTCGTCTTTTGCTTCTAAACTGAAAGCAGCTTATTATAACAAGTTAGGACCGAAACGGGGACCCTAAATAATACTTTTATACATAAATTTAAATAATATAAGCAATTAAAAATGGCCTGCTAATGAGTAACTAAATTTTCGCGTTCACCACATCATTTTGTGTTTATTATCCTCCCTACAGATTGCCAGTCCCGCATGCACAGAACTAGAAGTGGTGATGCTTGATTGGTTAGGCAAAGCCCTGGGACTACCGGAAGAGTTCTTGGCCTGTTCCAAAGGGAAAGGTTAATATTCATTTGTAGGTAAATCTTGTCGTAGATCTTGAGTTTGGTTTTTCGTAGGTGGAGGCGTGATCCAGGGTACTGCCAGTGAAGCCACATTGGTGGCTCTTCTTGGAGCAAAAGCGAAAGCAGTTGCAATGGCGAAGAAGGAGCATCCGGACATGAAGGAGTCCGATATCGTAGCTAAGCTTGTGGGGTATACGTCGAGTAAGTTGAGTTTATGGAATATAAGTTACTATAAGTCACGTGACAAGGTGTGAATTATTTTTGAGCTTTCTGCGGACTTGGAATGGGAATATGGCATGGTCCTCCCCATTACTTTTCAGCTTCAGTTTGAAATTTCAACACCTCATTATTAAATAGATCCGGAACGCCTCTACTACCTTTCTGTAGATATTTTTGAGTTTTTCATTCCTAGTGATTTCTATTGCTGCTAGGGTTTCTTGAATATTTGTCAGACAAGACTTCGAAGGCGATTATTAACTTTGTTTATCGAAAAGCACGTGTCTTTGGAAATACAGGAAAGAGGGATGGAGCCTTTCAAATAATGAGCATCGATGATGTCTAAATAAAGCCGATTCCGTCTGCGCTGTTTACAAAGAGACATTTGCCCATTCGTTAAGTGTTTGTTAAGATATATTTCCCATCAAAATTGGTAGCTATTGAAAATTGCTTGATCATAAATCATGGAACTAAGAGTTATTATATAAATTGGCGTGTCTTTGCGTATTTTTTTTAATGCGTGAAAATACTTAAAATGACGTTGGTTCGCAAAGTAAAAGTTTGTGTTTTTGTTGCCCCCCCCGTACAAATAAATTAATTTTTTTTGCCCCGGATTGACTTCATTTTGAAATTTTTTTGCATTAAAATTTTCGACGGGCATACGATTTTACCGCAAAAAATGATTTGCTGCACCTTGGGATTGATCATCGTTTTGAAAACAATTTAGAAAAAGCCCGGCGCCATGCCTAAAGCACAGCTTAATTTTTTGAAACGAGCTTATTTCTGCATTTAAAAAACGTCGATAATTTGAAAATTTGTTGTAAGATCTGAACTAAGTTTTTAGTTATTTCGAATCAACACTTTTTGCACGTTTCCGTTTCAACCAAACAACGATGATGAACTGCAGGATACCGTAAACAATTTTTTTTTTTTTTTATAGAAAAACTGTATGCCTGGCGAAATTTTTACAAGGGGCAAAAAAGTTTCTAAATAAAGTTAATAAAATGATTAAAGTCATTCGTACAACAAGCAACGAAAATGCAAATTTTTATTTATCAACCACGTGTAATCCTTAATATTTTCACGCATTACGAAGAGATCTCGTTCACTCCAAAAGGCGACAATTTACGTAGCAACTCTCAGTAACAATACAAGTGAAAATCTACAAAACCGTTTCGTAGTTAGTTCGCAAAACCGCTATTGATTTGAAAACTCTGGAGCCCTGCAACGGTGGAACCAAGCCCCATCGGACACCCGCAAGTTTGCCTATTTGGTTAAGGAATTTTTGATCGAGCGTTGCACGGTCGTTTCAAGAACACCCTGTATAATTATACAATTAAAGATTGGTCGTTTTTATTGTATTTACATAGACATATCTTAACATTCATTTGATTTATAGGTCAAAGCCTTTACCAATAACCGTAACGAAGAACTATCTGCTATTATATTTTGCAAGGTTGAGTTACGATTTTTACCTCACGAAGCGATAATTTTACAAAAATACTTAATTATCATTTTCACCTTACGATCCATAATTTTCCATGATTTAGCGGAAATTGCCCGGTCTTGAATCAAGAAAGAATGGTCGAATTCTAGTTTGTCTTAATTTAATTATCTAATTTGAAACGTTTCGTCTAGGTAGGTTTGTCATGTTAAAACTGATACTTATTTTCTAATTGTATCCAGGTCAAAGTCATTCTTCAGTAGAACGGGCGGGTTTGCTGGGTGGTGTCAAGTTACGTTCTCTTCAACCGGACGAAAGTAACAAACTGAGGGGCGAGACTGTTGAACAAGCCATCAAAGAAGACCGTGAGGCTGGCCTTATTCCATTTTACGTAAGCGTTAACGACCTTTTAAAACATTTCTCTTAGGAAGTTACACTCGCAATTCTCAATTAACCGGTAATTTTGCAAGAAGTCAGTTTTCGTTGAGTCGTAATGGAAAATATCGTCCACTACGACTTGGAAACCAAGAAGCGGGCAACGGTTAGTTCGAGGCCGAAGCGGCAGTGAGCACCTTAAATTTATCTCAGAATCAAAACTATCCAAAAGCCAAAAGAACCAGAGGTCCCTTTGAGGGGTCGACAGAGGGAGACCGTTGAGCTTTTCATACCGGATCCACGGGTTAGGGATTTTTTATTCTTTTTGCGTCGGCCTAATCCTGGAAACCACAGTTTTAAGTTGAAAAGTTATTGATACCTTCAAGTTTGTCGGAAACTTGAATGTACAGTGGTACGCAAAGCAATTGCAGCGCCAAAAGTACTTTTGCAGAGGGCTGATTGTTAATTCAGGCATGTAGTGCTTTTTCGGGAATCACAGATGTGAGGCCTTCTCACGATACAGTATTAGGTTTTCAGTGAGTATAATGCAGACACATTATGTTGAAGCCTTTTCGGGACTCTCCTATTTATGTGAATCTCATATTTATAGCCCTGTGCAAGAATAGCAGTGTCGACTCTCGGACGCCTTATAGTGCTACAGAATTTCATTCTATAGTTGAACGTGTTAAAATGTTCATTTAAGGTAAATCGAAATTAGATAGTAAAGGTGATCTGTACATTGACGATTTTTGGTTGAGATACTGTGAGTAGGAAAGCTCATTGCACGACAGAAAAGCGAAATGGAATTTTAGTGCTTAGAAGTGAAGGGGAAAGTCATAAGTTTGTTTAAAAAATATGACGTTGCCGAAATGACGAGCAATCCCTTAAAATTTGTGGAAAAACTGGAAATTGCGTGGTGGAAAAAGGAAACACAGCTTAATGGATTACAGCCTAATGCGGAAAGTGATGAAAGCGCATGCTTTCTCAACACCTAAAAAATAAAAGCACAAAATTATAGTTAACGAGACACTTCTACAGTACTGAGGCGATTGGTTGGAGCAAATTTACATTGGAGAAGCCCAGTTAAAGTTCATAAACCAACTGACAGACAGATCTCCAACCACCCAAAATTTCCAACAGACTGTGCCACTTGGCCCCCTACTAGAAGGAGGAATATCCCTTTGTGAAACAAATTAAAAATTGTGCTTTTTGATCCTCCTGGACAGAGACATGTCAAAAAATCACCACAATCCGAATGTAGCCCAAAGTACACTCTGAAAACTATACAACTTGGGGCACCTTCCATAACGGCATGGGGTCGTTTTCTTATTACGGTATAAGTCCGATAAGTCCTATTGAGGGCATCATGGACCAAGTTGTCTGTGTGGACATCCTGGAAAAAGTAACGTTTCCTTATGTCGATGTCTATGAAATGCATCTTCATGCAAGCTAAATAATCCCAAAGACACGAGCAACAGGACAAGGGTATGATTTGCCTACAGTAGGGTGGAAATTTTGAAGTGGCCCGTCGAATCCCCCGACCTCAACTTTATTGAGCGTTTATGGACAGATGTTAAAAAAGGAGGTTTGGCAGCAAAACCAACCAATAATGAAGATCTGTGGGAAATTGTCCAGGATTCTTGGAATGTAATTCCAGTTGGGAGGTGTTAACGCCCAGTCGATCCAATGCTGAAAAGATGTTTGGCTGTTTTGCCCAAAAAGGGCACAATACAAAGCGTTAAATTAGTTCAGTTAAATAAGTTTTTTTAAATTATTTTAATAATTTATTTTTCATTTTCTCTATCTTTTAAGAAAAACTGCTCTTCTCTTGAAACGTTTATTTTGCGACAGAAGAACGTTTTTTTTTATTAATAAGTTTTTTCCATGATTTGTTTCGCTTTCCCTTGCGTGACTAGTGAAACTTTGCGCTTCTTAGAAACAACAATAAATCATTGAAATTTTTCCAAAACTAGAAAATTTTCTTAAAAAGAACCTGCAAACTGCTATTATTTTGCACTCGTACTTATGTCTGAATATAGAGAATCAGAGGATTATCTAACGAAATTGTGAAACTGAAACGTTGTTTCTTATGTAGAGCCCTAGAGTTTGGAGCTATTTTAATCGTAAATCGTTTCTTTATTCTCAGACCTTGACCTCTAGAATATTTCCTATGAATGTGTCATGTAGAAATAAAGTCTCTTATTTCCCTGATAGTGCGTAGCTACTTTGGGAACAACTTCTTCATGCACCTTCGATAGATTGGACGAGATAGGACCAGTTTGCAACGAAAACGATGTCTGGCTTCATGTGGATGCGGCCTACGCCGGATCTGCGTTCATTTGTCCTGAGTACAGGTATGAGTCAGAAACTCTTAATTACTTCAGGAAATTGAACTGATCATTGACGTAGGTATCTCATGAAGGGCATCGAGAGGGCAGATTCTTTTAACTTCAACCCTCACAAATGGCTTCTAGTTAATTTCGACTGTTCGGCCATGTGGCTCAAGGATCCTTCGTGGCTTGTGAACGCCTTCAACGTCGACCCATTGTATCTTAAACACGAGCAACAAGGTAAAATCTTGCTCTGGAGGCGATACTTTAAATCATAAACTTATGAATTTTTCATATAGGATCCGCCCCTGATTACCGCCACTGGCAGATTCCTCTGGGTAGACGTTTCAGAGCGTTGAAACTGTGGTTCGTTCTCAGATTGTACGGTTTGGAAAACCTACAAGCTCACATTAGGAAACACATTGCTCTTGCTCATTATTTCGAAAACTTAGTGAGGAGCGATGATAGATTTGAGATTACTGAAGAGGTGATTATGGGCCTGGTTTGCTTCAGGCTTAAAGTCTCCAATGAAATCAACGAGGTGCTGCTGAAGAGGATTAATGGACGAGGTGAGCAAAACTTACATTTATAGCCTGCAAACCTCGTTCAATTTGGCCTTTTCTAGGTGTAATTCATTTAGTTCCTTCCAAAATCAGAGAGACTTATTTCATACGTTTAGCGATTTGCTCGAAGTACAGCGAGGAGAAAGACATGGACGTGTCTTGGAACGAAGTTAAGGAGGCGGCCGATGAGGTTTTCAGCGGAAATGGGGTATGAAAATTGGCAGGCATGTTTCGGACCTTTAAGAAACGTTTATTAAACATGTTCACATATTGTTATATGCCCATCTTCCGTTGAAAAAAGACCAAATTTTTCAAGTAAAGCACTCAACATAGCATTTAAAAAAGACAACGATGTAGCTTCGTTACCTCAATTCACTAAAGTTATATAATATGTTATAACATCTACGGGGTGTTTCCTAAGTATTGTCCACGATTTCGGGACGTAATTTCTGTAGTAGTTAAAACGAAATTCTCTTCTAAACATATGGCCGGAAATGCTTAGATTATGACATACGGAGTGTTGAAAATTAAAAAATTTATTAAATTATTTGAAATAAATTTTGAAGAGTTGGCGAAAGCCTTAAAATTTTGCAGTTCGCGCATGTTTGCAAATCGAGGCATTTTTAGTACAAAACGACTATTTATCTGCCTCCAGCTAGCGTTTGTAAAGGTACCGATATTGAAATTTTATTATCTGGTCAATAGCTTTGATTCACAAGTTATTTTCGGCTACGTGATTATAGAAAATTTGTTTTTAATACCATAAAAACTTGTGCTCTGAAGTTTTGGAACGTACCTCGGAAACACCTAGTATATACCGCGTGTTCAGTTAAGTCGTAATTGCAGAATGTATATGTGCGTTGGACCAAATAAGGAAACGATAATAAGTATTATTATGTAAGATTTAAAAATATAAAAAAAATATAATTCCACGAATGTGCGTGATTTTCTTAGAAAAGAAGCAACACATTATTTATTTATACTGATTTCAATTGAACGTTATTAAGGTTTGTTTCGATTTAGTAAAATAATAAAAAAGCCATTTTTTCCTGGTGTTTGACTAATTTACATAATACATTTTACTGCCAAATTACCAATATATTGTGTTATCAAAGGATAATATGAATAATATCTCTTGTAACAAACTCTTTATTATTTATATACAATTACCTATAAAAGAGCAAAAATTCACAAAAATGCAATTTATTTATAAGACCCCGTAGGTTAATTTAGTTAAGGTTTCAGAAAACTGGTGGAGAGCATCTGTATTTCTCTATAAGTTGCAGAAACCTCTCCACCTCTTCGATGCTGTTTAATTTTGCTCCTTGGATTGTAGAGATGAAAATATTATATTAAGTATATTAACATAGCATCGTAACCACTTGCTGTACGTGAATACGAAATAAAAAGTGACAGAATAAATGTATCAGATAAGTAAGTTCTGCTTTTTGTGCCTTAAATCATTATTTACAAAAAAAGAAAAACAATTATCTGTATTAGATGTATGAATCCACTCAAAAACCGTTTAAACCGGTCACGGTCATTTTAGTAGCACAACAAGTTTTAGATAGATGTTGGTCTCATATTGATTTGGTTAACCGGTTTCTTGAAGGTCACTAAGAGAACCGATGCTAACAATTTCGATTGAAAAGTTAAAAAACTTGTAGGACTTATGGTTAAAGATTTTTTATATTTTTTTGAATACAGAAAACGCTCACCATGTAAAGTACCTTATTAATAAAGGCAATTTTTACGGCCCTATGCGAATTAAGTGACGCAAATCGATTTACATGGTCCGAATTCATTTATTGTTATAAATACGGGGTTTAACATCAGTTGGGGTTTAGCTTTTAACACGAAATAGACCTCAAAAAACTAAGCAATATTTTTATAAAATATTTTTTCGAAATCTCAAAAACAAATGTTATATAAAAATATTGCTTAGTTTTTTTATGTCTATGTTGTGTTAAAAGGAAACACCCTACTTATGTTACACACTGTGTAACAATTAAAACGTTCCCTTTGGTGCTTCTTACTTTTCATACGGCAAGTTATATTGCAATAAGTGGCACCACTAAAAAATAGATAAAAAATAAACACAATAAGAAAAAAAGAAAAGACACAAAAAAGAAGGAAAAAAAATATTAAAGAAGGAAAATAATGAAAAAAAGAAAAGACACAAAAAAGAAGGAAAAAAAACACTAAAGAAGGAAAATAAGAAAAAAAAGAAAAGACACAAAAAAGAAGGAAAAAAAACACTAAAGAAGGAAAATAAGAAAAAAAAGAAAAGACACAAAAAAGAAGGAAAAAAATACTAAAGAAGGAAAATAATAAAAAAAAGAAAAGACACAAAAAAGAAGGAAAAAAATACTAAAGAAGGAAAATAATAAAAAAAAGAAAAGACACAAAAAAGAAGGAAAAAAAACACTAAAGAAGGAAAATAAGAAAAAAAAGAAAAGACACAAAAAAGAAGGAAAAAAATACTAAAGGAGGAAAATAAGAAAAAAAAGAAAAGACACAAAAAAGAAGGAAAAAAAACACTAAAGAAGGAAAATAAGAAAAAAAAGAAAAGACACAAAAAAGAAGGAAAAAAAACACTAAAGAAGGAAAATAATAAAAAAAAGAAAAGACACAAAAAAGAAGGAAAAAAAACACTAAAGAAGGAAAATAATAAAAAAAAGAAAAGACACAAAAAAGAAGGAAAAAAAACACTAAAGAAGGAAAATAAGAAAAAAAAGAAAAGACACAAAAAAGAAGGAAAAAAAACACTAAAGAAGGAAAATAAGAAAAAAAAGAAAAGACACAAAAAAGAAGGAAAAAAAATACAAAAGAAGGAACATAAGAAAAAAAAAGAAAAGACACAACATAGAAGGAAAAAAATACTAAAGAAACAAAATAAGAAAAAAAAAGAAAAAAAACTAAAGAAGAAATAAAATACGTAATTCAATTTAATTCACTTACGAATTCTGTACGAACTCAAATTTGATCCATGAATTAATGTTTAAAAAATTAGCTATAAACTATTCTCTGCAGGCACTAAATCTTCGATTAGATTAAAAAATGCTACAAAAATTGTTGTAAAAGATAAAATTTAACTCTTATACATAAGAGGGGTGTGCTCAATAGGAAAAAAATTTACATGGTATTTGTAAAGTGCCCTCATAGATTTGGCGGTGGTCCTCCAAACTTCTTGGTCAGCTGAACAATTCTTTCCGCCTCTCGAATTCCGCTTATTCTGCCTCCATGAACCGTAGAATGGTAACCTATAAAAGAGAGGTAGAAACAGAAATTATAGACAAAATTGATTGATAAAATATGATTATAAAGTTCTTTCCCAAAAACTCTTCCTTTCGCAAATTTCTTATGTTTTTTAATATTTCAATCAACAATAAGCAACATAGTAAAAAAATACAAAAAGTTTATTACATTAAGGTTTATGCACAGTCAGATAAAAATTAAATATGGAAATTGAGTAAGATATACTAAAGGAAATAGATGCAAAACTAGCTCTTAAAAATATTCGCAACTTGATGGACAAGACGCATTAATTGTTTCCTTGCATTAAATCGAAATAAATATGGGTATTAAATGGGCAATTCTATGCAAATCTTACCAGCACAAGTTGCTTCTCCGGCGAAGAGCAAAACCGGTGGCACTGGATCACAATGGCCAGGTACTGGACTGCCCAGATCGCATTGGTGTTCCACGTTCGAAGACAGGCTCATGTGAGAAAATGATCCACAGAAATATGGATCGGAGCCCCATTTCGACCGAAGGATCGTACAAGGGTAAGGCAAGGAGGGATCTCCAGTGAATTGTCTCAGAACCTTCGTTATCCCTGTTGATAATAAAAATGATCGGGAAAATGGTTTATGCCTTTCGTAAAGTATTGACGTTTGTGAAATATCTATAAAGACCTATTGAAATATTAATGAGAATTTGATTTGCTTCAACAAGGATCTTGGGCTGTGTTGAATTTAAATGGAAAAAAAATGTTGGTATTTCCAGATTTCTTTGTCCAGGTTGCTGTCTAAATAATACTCAATTTTTTGTTTAATTCTTAAATAATTTTTCAATGTCAGGGATTCTGACAAATATTTTGTTGAGCAGTATAAATGTGCAAGTTTCGTCAGTATCTCTCAATTTGTTGCCTTCAGATTCTTAGGAGTAAACGTATGTTTATTTCTTAAACAATTTGGGATTTTCAAGTGTATTCTGTATCCATCTGGAATTATCCCTGAGGAATATATTATCGAAATAGGCCTGTGGTTCGTCCTGTTAGTTATCGCATCCTTGTGTTCATCTGATGTCCCTTTGTTCCGCTCTAAATTTTTTTTCTGTATTATAGAGACCTGCTTGGTGGAGAATTTTACGTTCCTTGAGTTAAAGTTTGGAAAAATTTCGGGACGGGTCCCTGGACAAAAGCCCTAAACATTTTCAAAAAGCCATTCCTTTTACCGTTTGCTACTTCTTCATCCGAACAATGTTCCACAACAATGGATTCTGGCCCACAGATGAAAGCACACAAGACATGTTTGCTGTTCACCACTTCTTCTACCGAAACTAATCCTAAAAACCAAATAACTTTCCATTGCCGTTATTGTACAACAATTGACTCGTACCTTTAGTCCAGTTACTTCCATGGATCAATTCATCAGGTGACCACGCAAACTTCATTCCTCCTTCCGACCACACCCAGAATGGCTTGTCGTAGTCGAGATAGACCTTGTTGATGTTGCCGTAACCTAAAACATGGAGCAAAGATGCCGTGCGGTTGGCAAAAGTGCAAATCTAAAGGGAGGATTGGTGTCTTATCACGTAAGCTTACCTAGCTACGGGGATCGTACCCGAAGTACCGGACCTGACATATAGATGGCGATTTTTTTGTTAAAAATTTGTCTACATTACCAAGACCTAACCTTAAGAAGCTCAAGTCTAAATTTTGAGTGTGTTGGGTTGACTCATGTTTGCTTTAAAACTATTTTTAATGAACGATTTCAGCGAATTTCATGGAAAAAATTGGTCACCGATACGTGATTCAATGCCTCAATTTGAAAGGTCTTAATCCATTCAACACCAAAGCGGAATTAGATTCTACTTTGGGGAAATCTGGTCCTTGATTACCAACTGTAAAATATTGGGTGGCAGAGTTTAAACGCGGTCGTACGAGCTGCCAAGGTGACACTCTACCGTGGTTGACCCCGGCGAACTTTTCCCTCGGCCACCCTGTTCGTCAGATCTAGCCCCCTCAGATAATTTTCTATTACCAAACTTGAAAAAATTACTCGGTGGAAAGGGATTTGCCAATAGTGACAAGGTGGAGTCCGAGATTGATGTCTGTTCTGAAACATTGGAAACTTCTTACTATAAACAGGGTATGATCATAGAACTTGGTCGGGAAAAATCTGTCAATGTCAAAGAAAACCATGTTGAGAAATAATGTAACTTTTTCTAATTTTTGATTTATTTAAGTATTAGGTCGGGTACTTCTAGAACTATTCCTGTACTTGATGCCATGGGACTAAAGTGTAACGGTTTTCCTACACATTAAATTTTTTTTGATATTATGAATATTTAGGAAGTTGGCAGTTGTCATGGAGGAAGGTGTCCTTGCCATGTCGTTAACCACATCTCATGTATGGCATCGCATGAGCTTACGTAACGTGACAGTACAGTCCGTTCTCACGTTAAGTTTATCACACCTAAATTCTGGATGGCGTCCATTTTATTGGCCGGCAATAATGGAAAAAACATTTCCTCTGCGTGCTCCTTTAGGACCCCCAGGGACACGGTTATAACCACGTAATCCGCGCAATACTCTTCTCCATCGCAACATTGCACTATCGCTCTGGGGCTTCCGTCCTTCTTTTCTCGGACAGTGTCCCATCTTATCAACTCTACGGGTTTATTAAATTTGACGTTGCAGCTTGTCAGCTCTTTGAGGAGCGGCGAAAGAACCCCTAAATTATAAACGTTTTTTTGTGGTGAACGTCTTATTATCACGTTGTCTTGCTCTAATAGATTACCTACAAAACCCAGAGGTATCTGGACGTTCCCACCAGGAAGACCGATGAAACTGCCGTAGTTGTCGGCGCTTACTTTGCTCAGGTCTTCACCGACTTTCATTCGGATTCTATGTGTGAGACCATACAAAATCCTGCACACTTTGTATCTTTGGTCTTCGGGAAAGTTCTGCAGTTCTTGTTGAATTCTTAAACCTTCACAGTACTTTTTTAGAGTGCATTACAGGATGGGTTAGTGGATTTACTAAAGAAGTCGAAAAGAGATCCGTGTTCCTTGCCACGTCTCATGGCAAAGAGAGATAGAGCTTCTCGCTGGATTTGGTCGAAGACGTGGTGAGCTACCATTGCAGTGGTATGATCGGCAGCCCTTCCGTCGCTTGTTAAATAAATTCTAGCGAAACATAGCAGTAAAAAGAGCTTAGGGCAAAATTCCTGCTACGGTACCCTTTGGAAGAATTAGTTCTTTTCAAAGGGGGCTTCAGCAATCCTTCTTGCGCTGCCAGGGTAAACACTGGGTTGTTGACGCAGGCTCCATGGATATGTTGGGCACCCATCTCGGCTACAACGTCGCCGAACCAACAAGAATGGATTCTTCCTCCTGGTCTAAGTCACAAGTCTTTTAATAGATGGGAAATATTAAAGTTTTCCTCAGAAAACCTATCTGTTGCTTCAAGAACGACGAAGTTGCTGAGCCCACATTGAGAGAGTCTCTGAGCTACGCTCAGCCCTGCAATGCCTGCTCCAACGATAACTACTGACGGTTCCGGAGTGCAAGGATCTACCATGCAGTCGGTGACGATGCATCCTCTGAAACCTTTGGATGGATCCTTTTTTGCTGCAGAAAATGTTCGAAGGACTGTGCTGAGGACTACACCAAATCTACAACAACATCGACTATTTTGTCATAGAATAAGTCAAATATAAGAGGTGTTTGTCTACAATTTTGTTTTCTACGTAAATTTTCTATGTGGTTTCAGTAATGCTTACCTGCCACTCCTACCAAGAAACAAATTGCTGAAAGGCGACAATGGTTGCACGAACATTTTCAATTAAAATTTGAAGATTAATGATTTTTCGACCGCTGACTATTTGACATGAAGGTGACACGAGGTCTGTCTACTTCCCACCTTTAATTAGTCCTTTGGTGGATTGTTTGTTGGGGATGTGGTCTGGCTGTTCGAAGGTGTTTCAGAGTTGCAGAACCAGCTTGCTGGAGCTGCTTTGATGATGCAAAAGATTGTAATTAGAGGTACCCATGCTTTATAAACAAAAATAGAGTTTATTTTAAACGACAGTTTTAAGACCATCAACGCTTAGATTGTTTTATCCGAAAGGGGCCTCACATTCAAAGAGCCCTGGAACGACAGACTTTCGGACAAAAGGAAAAAATACGCGTTCGTTAATTTCATTAGTAGAAACCATGGTTAAAACATTTGCACTTTTATCTGGGACACCCAGTATAACCCCAATGCAAACTTACCGTACGAATAAATTAGCATGCCGAAAGTGCCAGATAGACCCAAGCCGATGCGGCAAAATTCTGGTCCAACCTCTGGAAATTTTAGTTGTGGATGTGCCGCACAATTGTCAGCGAGAAGTAAAATTTTCCAGTTGTTTCGCCACAACTTTCCATTCCATGGAGGAAGTTCGTTTTTAAATATTTTCGATGTCATCCGTGCAGGTTGTTATCAGCAACGCACTTAACAGGCATAAGTTTAATGATTCTTAAGCCACTTGGCTTTTGATATTTTCCAATAATTGGTAGTTTTCGCTTTTCGTTACCGCTTAAGTTAGCACAAACCAAAACTGTAAAACGCAGTTTAAATCATCTCCCTCCAATACATCGTTCGCCTTCGAACTCGAGCGTTTTCTCTGGGGTAAGTTTATGGAAAAAATCTCCTCGCGGTTAAAAAAGGTCACTTTTTCCATAATTTTGTTTTAAATCTTTCCATACGCCATCAATCCAATACGAAACTATTACGTTGTTGATGTTTTCAGCTTCACCCGGAACTTTCCCGTCAACAATTCAATGAAGTGATTTAAGTCACTCCCACCAGCCCGCTGAATATACAAAATCACTGCCGGCAGCGTGAGCGAGTTTTTCAACTTTGGCTTTTAAAATTAGACCGCTTATGGCATCATTCAAATTTCTTTGAATTTTGAACCATTTAAGTAAAGCACGGATAATGTCTTGTCGCACAGTGTTTCGTGTTTTCTGAACGGAAACTCGCCTACGTTTTTGTGCGGCTTCCCACATTTTTGCCCATTTGTCCACATTGTCGACACTATTCGCTTTCATCAATTTTTTCGGCGGAAAAATTCGGTTTGTGTGATACGGGCTTGAATGCTCCCAATAATCGGTACTTTTTCTTTTAGATTTATTGCATCGCGCTTTTTAATCTTGGATTTTTGCATTATGGTGAGCATGCGCCGGAATTGGTCACGCACACGCTTACGGACAAAGGCACATATGGAACATTTTTTGTAGCAACATTTCCTTAACGACCGTTTTTATTTCCGTCTTCGAAATTTGTTGATAAGGTAAAGGAATGTTCCTAAATTCGCTGTGCAATACCGGGTCTGCCGGTGTGAAATGAGCGCTATTTTGTATAAAATTTGTCATAAAATCAAAAAAAACAATTTTAACAAGGAAAGAAAGAAAAATTATTCAAAATATTGACCATTGCTTTCTACACATTTCGACCACCTTTCTGGCAATTTACGGATACCACGCCGATTGAAATGTGCCTCTTTGGCATCAAACCAATTAGACACCCAATTTTCCACTTCATCGTAGGAATCGAAGTGCTGCTCAGCCAGTGCGTGTCCCGTCGGTGAAAACAAATGGTAGTCCGAAGGAGCCAAGTCTGGTGAACACGGCGGACGGGTGTTTTTTCGGTTCTCCATCTGTCTTCCATTCAATTCATGCGGCACCCATTTTCCACACTTTTGGATCTTTCCCATAGCTGTTGAACGATCAGAAATTGTTCGTTGTGCAACATTTAACATTTCTGCCATTTGCTTTCGACTCAAAGTGTCATCTTCATCCAACATTGATCGCAGTTCGGCATCTTCAAATTTTTTTGGTGGTCTGCCACGTTCTTCGTTTTGCGCATCAAAATTGTTATTTCTGAATCGTTGAAGCCATCTTTTGCACGTTGCTTCTGATAAAGCATAACCACCATGTGCCTCGACAAGCATTCGGTGCGACTCTGCAGCACTTTCCTTCAAATTGAAAGCAAACAATTAATGCTTTCCGCAAATCATCATTTTGTGGTGCGAAATTCGACATTTTTGGCACAATGAAATAATATATTGTTATTTGTCCAAGGACTTGAATTGTACTAAAAAAAATGTTTGTCAGTTTGCATACCAATCAAGCAAACAAAAAAAAGGTTTGTTTACAACAAATGTCCCATATGGAGACATTTATATCCTGACGCTCGCTTCATACCGGTATGCCTGGAATTTGGCTTAGGAATGTTGTTTCTAAAAAAGTTGTTGTTAAAAACAGTTTTTTCGCTGGATAATGGTATGGGTGCGTTGCTGTTGTTTATGGGAGAATTATTAGTTATAAAATTCGATTTTGCGGTGCATTTTACACGAAACATGCCGAAGAAGAGGTGTTTCAACGGAACATCTTCGACGTTCGATAGTCCGAATGTCACGTGACGGCTAAAACCCGAAAGACATCGCAACGACGCTAAAAATCAGCCGAGGGGCCGTTTCCAGAACTTTAAGAAAATCCGGCACTCACGGGGATGTGAAAAATGGCCTAAAACCCGCACCTTCTTCGAAAAACGAATGCCACTGGCCATCGGCCGACGTCAAAAATACCTTCTGCAAATCCCGGCAAGTCCTCCAGGTTTACGAAGCAAGAAGTCACTAACAATAGCGACGCCAATACAATCGATCGCACTGTACATCGTCGGCTACGTGAAATGGGATCAGTAGGAAGAATCGCAGTGAGGAAACCCTTAAATTCCAAGGACAGAAGAGCCAGAACTAAATTTGCTCGGGAAGGTCTGTGTTGGTCACCTTCGCAGTGGAGCACTCAGTGATGAAGCTGAACATCGTATTTTGAATTTTGATGGGAAAGGTCATTTTCCTCGACCTGTGGCGACCAGGTTTACTATCAAACACCAACAATGACATGTCACGGTGGCAGCATAATGGTATGGGGATGTTTTTCTCGATTTGGCGTTCGACCATTGGTCAAAATTCAGAGAATTATGCGTCGGTTTCAACACACAGCCATCCTGGAGAACCACACACTGCCATTTGCTGATGAAGATATGCCTTTACCTTGGCGTTTTCTACAACACAACGAGTCTGAACATTCATTCCGATTAGTGAAAAATTGGTTGAAAGTTGACAACATCCCTGTATAATAAAAGTATTAAAAATCAAAATAAATCAAAAACGGTTGAGAACCGACGTTATGTTGTGTCATGAAATTCATGTTCATGTTCGTCAAAATACCCATTTGAATGGAGGGTTTACTCTATCCACAAAATAAATGAATAAAATCTTCTCATTGCACCAATTTCCATCTCTCTCTCTCTCTCTCAATTAATCTACGTTTCCCAACGCGCACTTTTACATTTTAAGAGTCCTACTTAGAACCATAGGTCCATTGACCACTCAGTATTCTGGTCAACGTTATGACATCGACCTGGCGAACAGGTGATCATATAAGTATTACGAATAATGTAAACGGAAATGGAGAAAGTTGCTAAAACCCTTCTTCTTACAGTGTACAATTTGGTGAAATAATACCTCATTCCTTTCGAGGTGACGATGGTAAGATGGACATACAAGAGTTTAAAGATTTCGCTGGTGCTTCTATAGAATACATCGCAGATTATTGTGAAAATATAAGAAACGTGTAAGTACTGTATCTGTTTGTTAATAAAAGTAGGTCTCTCTAGGAATCGTTAATTAATGAGCATTCAGTCTTTTCTCCATAGATTTAACGTCAATTCTTGAACTCTCTCCCGGTGCGTCTGTCCCGTAAGGTCATTTTTAATGGAACATACTTTAGCACTTTTCTCTCTCTAAGCGTACCAGGTTTAGAATATACAGGATTGTTCAGGTGCGATACCCGCCATTGGGATCTCAGTAACCATAAGAGAAACGAGGTCGGTTAAATTGAGGTAAAGTTGCGCAATTTGGATCTCGGTGAAAATTTGAAAAATTCCGATTACTTCCGGGGATATCTCTAAAAAAACGAAATTTCGAAAAAACGTTTCTTTGCTTTGCTGAGAGAATTAGAAACGAATGACTCATCTTAATTGCCACTTTTTCTCTTCTGCAAAGTGGTGATATCATATTTAAAATCTGACGTTTAGATTTGCGCATCTTTGCCCCAATTCAGCGGCCCTCGTACCTCTTATGGTTGCTGAGATCCCAATGAGGAGCGTCGAACTTGAATAACTCTGCATATAAGAGTGTGCGCGTTTTTCGTTGGAATTCTTTATTACGTAATTTATCGTCAGTTTATACAGAGCGATTCAGGTTTCAATGGGAAAAATTTAACGAGCGACAAAACTCCGAAAAATAAATAGAAATATTTCCATGAATTCGTATGTTTAAAAATTTTGTTTTCGGTTTATTTACTTAGAAAATTTATTTGGTATTTCGTTTGTAGCTTTGACGGTTTCTAAGATATTTGCCGATATTTTTAGCCTATTCAGGACGATGATATGACGCAAGTTAAGTGTCTTTTTGGCGATCTCATTTTTTCTGTGGTACGCCGCTGACCGTTCGTTTCGGGAAGTTGAAGTTCCTCGTTCGATTCAGAAACTTCTTTGCCAGTTGCATTTATTCCTTATCTGTAAAGGCATTAAAAGTATTCGTAGGAAAAGGTGAAAAACACAACATTTTTACCCTACTTAAAGAAACTCATTGACTTAAGTCAGATGTATAGAAAAAAATCGGCGAATCGTCTTAAATAGCTCGGAAAGTACTACTGATGATTTCAAATTTCATGAAGAAATCGGTTGGTAAGACAATGACGAAGAAAATGGGGGTGGTCAAAAAACGCTTGATCTCAGAAAAGTAAGCGTCCAATGGACAGCTAATATATAGTGAAAAGATTAATCATGTCCATGTTAAAACCTGCACAATTTTCCTTTCCAACGTTCCACTTCATTCTAACGGAAAACACGTTTTTAGACCAGTTCTACCAAATGTTGCACCTGGCTATCTAAGCAAAGCACTACCCAAACGAGCTCCCAAAAAAGGAGAGCACTGGAATTCCTTGATGGAAGACATCGACAAAACAATAGTTCCGGGATTAACACAATGGCATTCTCCATACTTCCATGCCTTCTTTCCAACAGGACAGTCCTATCCTGCCATCGTCGGCGAACTCTTTATGGCCGGCATCGGCGCTGTTGCCACGGACTGGGTCTGTTACGATACGTTATTAAGGAACGAAAATTTCTTAAGGAATTTTTGTTTCAGAAATCCAGTCCTGCAGTGGTGGAACTAGAAGTACGAGTCATGGACTGGCTGGCCAAAATACTGGGATTGCCTGAAGAATTTTTGAATTGCTCTGAGGGGCCTGGAGGAGGCCTGATTCAGGTCTGCCAAATCATTAGCAATACGAGGGCGTTTCTTACATTATTAATTTTAGAGCGCAGCAAGTGAATCTACGTTAGTGGGAATACTTTCGGCGAAGTACAAAAAAATTCAACAACTGAAAACTGAGGGGACACCATTTCTCGATTGGGAGGTCGAAGGAAGGTTGGTAGCATATACCTCGAACGAATCAAATTCATCAGTAGAGAAATCTGGCCTCATAACTTCAGTCAAAATGAGGCTTCTTCCAACCGATTCTAAAGGGTCGTTACGAGGAAATGTTTTGCACGAAGCTATAAGGAATGACAAAGAACACGGCCTGATTCCCTTCTGCGTGGTTGCCTCCTTGGGAACCACCGGCACCTGCGCAATGGACAATCTAGAGGAAATTGGACAAATATGCACAGATGAGAAAATGTGGCTTCACATTGATGCTGCCTACGCGGGAACGGCGCTAGCCTGCCCTGAATATCGTTATCTCTTGAAGGGGATTGAATACGTGGACTCGTTTAATTTCAACCCCCACAAGTGGATGCTCGTCAATGGGGATTGTTCAGCGATGTGGTTCCGAAATTGCAAGTTTGTCGAAGAAGCCTTTAAAGCTAAGGCCACTCTCAAAGTGCCGGTGTTCGAGCCCGAACTGGAGCACAGGCAAATTCCAGACGTGCGCAGATTCAGAGCCCTCAAACTCTGGTTTGTGATTAGGATTTACGGGGTGCAAGGAATTCAGAACCATGTGAGGCACCAAATTGGTTTAGCCACGTACTTGGAGGAACTTGTAAAAGCCGACAAGAGATTCGAAGTAGTGATTTCAACTTTGGGAGTGGTGTGTTTTCAACTTCTCAAAGAGGATTCGGTAACCCACGCCATTTTGGAGAGAATTGCCAAAAGGAAGAATATCTATATTATGCCTTATTATTACAAAGGACAGTTGCTGTTTAGGTTCGTTGTGTGCAGTCGGTTTACTCAGAAAGAGGACATTGACAAATCGTGGAGTGAAATATTATCGCAAACTAACGAGGTTTTGAAGGACTTGAAGGATGAGAGTATCAAATGCAAGGAAATTGATGGGATGATTGAAACTAGTCCTGTGTAAAGTAGAATTACGGCACTAATAATAGCTCTAAAAATAAGTTGGAAGGGACATCTATTCTTGCCTGTAAAGTATGAACAATGTCAGTAAAATTGAATTTTTATATCCTTAGCATATTTTTGTTAATAAATAATGTTACACAGTAAAGGATTGTGTTGATGCATTCGTGGAGCACGAGGGCTGTCTTTAATGGCGCTGACATATGTCACTTTAGTGACTGTGCGGAAAATATTTTTCCACACGCGTGCGGTATAGATCTACTTCCACGGCGCAAATGCCTGTAGTGACGCTATTTTAACGCAATCTCACAGGGAAACGCCGTTTACTTGAGCAGCTCATCTCCAAAAGCCAGGAAATGGGGCGGTCTTCTCTTAAATAGATTTTAAAATACCAAACAAAGTACACGAATTGCAAACAATTTTTATTATAACCATTCATGTATTCAGTTGTAAAAGAATGTAAAAAAAAATTCTATGTGTTCTAGTGTGCTAAAGTAGAACGGTGAAAAATTGGATTAGAGTTATCACATGCATATCGATAAAACTAAAAATATTAACGTTAAAATTGCGACCTGTTGATAATTATTTTGGAACAACGCAACAGGAAATGTCCCATTTAGCCTCAAGAAAACAAATTCTAAATTGTACTTAATAAAACGTAAAAAGGTACTTGTGCGATATTAAATTGCCGGATGATGGGATGGTACCCTCATAACTTTAAATGTCTCGTAAGAGATTTTGTTTGTGCACGAAGCAGCGTGTAATTGGCTCGTTCGCATTAAGCCCGTTCCAACCAGGCTGAGTTTATAATGCATTAAGCATTATAAACTCAGCCTTAAAGACTGCCCTTTGTGTCTATTTTTAAGACGACTTACCAGTCCTATAAGAAACAAATAGTTATTTAACGAACAAGTGTATTAATTACTGCGACTCATGACCGAGACATCAAAGCGTCAGCGCACTGAATGCGTTAATAGAGGTCGAGATTAATTAACCGCTCATTAATATACGCGTTGTTACAAAATGTTTCCGCCGATTGGATATCGGAAAGGCTCCGAAGCGATACAATTATAAACATTTCAATTCTCGAAATTACAAAATTATCGTATATTATTTGTATTCGTGCTGCCGCCCTACATACAAGACTCTTAGTATCGAAATTGAACGATTCATAAATGGCGGCTACTAATAACGTAACGAGTACGCTGCGATTGGTTAGACTAAAGAGCAAGTGTGGCGTAATTGCCAAATTTGCAAAATCGTGCATTAATGGGGCTCATTAATGCATGATTAAGTATGCTCACAGTAAAGGAACGTGTTGATATTCAATCGACGGAAAACGGTTTTCTGAAACCATACTAAGATTATACTACGTATAATAAATACTACCCCATTACTTATTTGGATTTCTCCAAACTGTCCTTCATACATTTGATGTTCAGAGATGGCAAGCCTTTTTTATTACTCACTTCAACTACCTTTTTAACTGAAGGCACTATGTCTTCAGCTGCCTCTCTTATCTCTTTCCAGGAAAAATCGACATCTGTTTTCTCCGTCAGCCTGCTGCATATTGCATATCGTATCACGTATGTGCTGTGCAAATGTCCAGCAATCAGAAACTGTGTTTTCTTCTCTGATATTTTTTCCAGAAGTCTCTGGCTAAGAGAGTTATCTCCTTTCAACCGGAAGGTCACGAGGCCCATCCTGCAAGTGCAGACTTCGAAACGATTGTCCGCCCCTACGATGTCCGCGAAATAATCCGCTAACGCGATTTGATTCTTGATGTGTCTCTGGATGCCTTCAATTCCATAAATTCGCAATACAAACCAGAGCTTCAGAGCTCTGAACCTCCTTCCTAGGGAAATTTGCCAGTGCCTGTATTCCGGGGCTAGACCCTTGTGTTGATCTTTCAAGTAGATTCTGTCAACGTTAAAAGCTTCGACTAAGTATTTCGCGTCTTTGATCCACATGGCGGAACAATCGAAGTTGACCAGCATCCATTTGTGTGGGTTGAAGTCGAAAGAATCAGCAAACTCAACGCCTTTCATCAGGTGTCGATATTCCGGGCATATAAAAGCAGATCCTGCATAGGCGGCATCCACATGAAGCCATATTCCTTCTTTGTTGCAGATAGGACCGAGTTCGTCTAGTTTGTCGAAGGCGCATGTGGGGGTGGTACCTGAAAATAGCGGAGATTTTAAAAATGCAGGGTATTCTAGAGTAGAAATGATCTATTTTTAAATGCAGCTGATCAAGGAGGACTAAAAGCGGTTGAGTAAGCTGGCTTGTAGCTGTACGTGCCAGCTAAACGTATAGGAATTGAGTAAATACCTCAGATTCTCAGTTGCGCTATTTTGTAGGGGCACATAGTACAATAACTCTAATTATCCATCATGCGAATGTGTGTTATTCACCTAGAAAAGAGAATTTTTACGTCGATGCTCAAAATTGAGAATTAGGGTTAAAATTATAAGGAAAAACTAGTCTTAGCTAGGTGAGATGTGAAGGGAAATTTGAGTAATTCTTTGATTATCTTTAAAAAACTTTCCTGATTTATGTTTAATTTTAACAGGTGAACTTCACGTTTTTTTCTATGTGCTCGGAGTGACCAAAATCGCCCAACGTACGGAAAGATAAATTAGTTCAATTCGCCAGAAAATCCAGAAGAAACTTCAGATGCAAAATAATAAAATTCTATATATCGGAATAAGATTAGGAATATTCTCGATAATTAATAAACGTTGTTTCATTAAATAAATATACAGGGTGTTTCCAAAAATATGCTCAATAATCCGTAAATGAATTCTCAAAAGATTGCACTTGTGCTTATAAATTGTTTTCCGCAAACTTATCCCTATGGAAATGCAGCTCTGGAAGAAGGGTTATTTAGGAAATTACGATCACGCCTCTACCGTACTATGTATACCTGCACTGCCTAATTTATATATTTGCCTTTCTCTCACAGTTCCTGAGAGATGCCAACACTAACCTTATCCCAACTGGCTACTGCCCAGCACGTACCCAAGAAAATGTAACTCTACACTCTCATCTCAACAAACCGTTACAAAAGGATTATCATCTAACCTGAACTAACCTGAACTAACCCTGAGAATTTTTTAAAGACATTTTCCGCCACTTTAAAGAACATTTGGATTGACAATTCTTTATTTATTGTTGCTTCTGGACTTGCTTTACATTTCCTTATGCCTGTTAATATTCCTCCAATTTTGATGTTATCGTTAAATTCGTAATGTTCTGACAGTGTCCCGTGAGCTTGGAGCAGTGGCAAAATGGAAATACGCAATTCCTCTTCAAGTAAAGTAATTGTTCTTTGAGTTTTAATACTCTGTCAACAATAGTTTTTAAATTTAGATAAATTATTCTTAGAAAGTTAAATATACCCGATCGATAAGAAAATCGAAATGTTGTCCGGTTTCCCATACAAAAAAAATATATTTCTATAGCTCTCTTGTGCCATTTGGGGATATTTTTATCCGGTACTTAACGTGCATTTTCATCATACTAAAAACTAGGCATACTGAACAGTGCTGGACTGCATGAGCCAGATGTAATCGAGCAAGCTACTACATTGGAAACTTTACCTAGGTTGGCTACACAATAGCAGGGTATTAATCCAGCCTCCCTATCTTTGTTGATAGCCTCCTGAAGAACCGCACCATTGAGCTCCCCATTGTTATTTGTGGGTAATAACCTCATGGTCATGGATCCTGTAATCGGTAAATAACGCAAGTGTTAGATTGAACAGTAAATTTGCATATTTACTCTATTCGAATTGATAAATGGATAAATATTACCTAATAAACCAGCTTTCTCGACAGAAGAATTTGATTGATCTGATGAATAGGCTATTAATTTCCCTTTGACTTCGGCTTCTGTGAGTTGAGGATTGATTTCCCTGAGATCTTTGACTTTCTTTTCTTTGGCGGCTAGTAGTGCTACGTACGTGGCTTCGCTGGCAGAACCCTGAAATTATAACAGTGAAAAATTTGCCCCAACACGATCAGGATTATAATAGATCTGACCTGAATGATGCCTCCACCAGGCCCTTCGGAGCAATTTAGAAATTCCTCGGGCAGTCCCAGCATTCTGCCCAACCAGTTCATCATGACCACTTCAAGTTCAGTGTTTGCGGGACTCGCAATCTGGGAACCAATAACATTACCTATTTAAAAGGTGAAATTTTCTTGTTCTAGTATTCTTTAAACAGGCTTAAATTCAATAAATTCATACAATAAAATAGGTAAGAATCGTGACATTCACCTGCTTCAATGCCATTGCTGGGATTTGCTATTGAAAGAATAAGAAAAATCGAAAGTCAAGTTCAACTCCTACAAGGCAAGGCAGCACAGCATGCATGTGCAACACACTATATTACTCATTCATTCATTCAAACATGTGAATTGTGTGTTTTTGTAAACTGAATGATAATTGAGAACGATTGTTTGAAGTTTCAACATGATTTATCGATCACGCGGAAATCTCGCAAAAGATGCAATAATGCGTGTTTTACTCGTCTGCGAAAAGCGCATGCGTGGTCCGTCGTATACAGTACGGAATAAAGGCAACGACTTTTTAAAGAATTTTTCTATAAAAAAAATGCTTTGAGCAAATATTGCAACGCTAATTTGTCATTTTTTGATAACCATAAACTTTTTTTTTCTTGTCTCATAACGCATCTACGAAGTTCAACTTTAGTTTTTTAAATTAATCAAGAAAAATTTTAAGTCAAAATTACTTTCGATCAGAAAAAAATAATAATCTACTGCTCGAAAGAATTAATTGTTATTTAATGTTCAAAGCATTTGCTCAAAATGTCTTCCGTCGTTGTCCAAATATAGTGCCACTCTTTGCATTAATAATCTTTTCGCCTGAGGGTAGTTGCCTTGCCTGATTGATTGCATTACACCGCCGATACGAGCCCTCGAGCCTCATAAACTTGATCTTTTAAATGGGCTTAAAAGAAAAAGTCGCGGGGATTCAAATCGGGTGGTTGGGCTGGCCACTCTATTTCACCAAGCCAAAAATCGATACCACTTTACTTGCGATTCACTGAACTTTTAGAAAGCACAGAGGATATTTTTGCCATTTTGCTTTTCTGACCGAATGCAATTTTTCCCGATGAGAAAAAAAAAATGTTCTCGAATTTTTTCATCTGTCCCCAATAAAATTCGACATGTCCACGTGCGCAAATAAGTGCAGATTCTATAGAACAATTCGAAAATGGAGACGTTTGAAAAACTAAAAAAAAGTGACAACAAACTAGTCTTGTAATCTTTACTAGAAACATTTTTTGATAGAAAAATGATTTAAATAGTTATCACCATTATTTTATATAGATGACGGACCCTGTACAAACCGCCTCAACCTGTAAGACAAATTCCTGTAACCCAGTAAAAAGTATCACAGAGTGATTAAACCATAATTGACGATCTTTTATGTAAAAGTGACTGTTAACCGACGTAACAACCTGTTTGTAACTGCAGGGTTTATGGTAATTTGGGGTCACTTCCTAAATATTACATCAAAGATGTGTGTTAATTTGCTGAGATTTTAAGGACACAAAAAGAAACGCTTGATGTCAGCAAAAAGTGATTATGAATGAAATACGAAATTTCTAGTCCCACGATTAAGCACATACATGCAAGAAGCCACGTGTGACGTGGAACTACGTTCTACCTACCCAACTTAATCCTACAACTCCAAATCCAGCGCTCATCAGTTCTCCAACGATACTGGGAAACGATTGTGCAGTGGGGTAATAGGCGTGGAAGTTTGGGCTATGCCAATGGGTGATTCCGGGCATGATGATCCTGTCTACATCTTGAAGAACATCTCTCCACGATTCTCCAGTTTGCGGGGGGTCCTTGGGAAGGAGATCTCCAAGATAGCCGGGTTGGACGGTTGAGAGGACTGGCCTGGAATTTCGGAATTGTTAGAATTGAATAATATACGAAGATGGCAAGGGTCAGACAGGAGGTCCGGGGTACATTTTCGATATCGATCTAGTTAATGGGTAAACGAAAATTGAACTATTTTGTGTATTAAAATTAAGTGTATTATACGTATAATTTTCATCCCGACCTATTCAGTTATTCTTGTAATGACGTCCTGGCTTGAAAATAACTTATTGCTTTAGCTTTGCTAAAGGTCAAGGTGATCGGAAGAATGGCGTCCAAGGAATTGGCATAACAGACCCCTGAGAAGCCGCAAATGGCAAGTTAACAAACACATTGATCTTCCATCAAACCAGATAGTACCTAAAACTTTATCGAGGGGATTTTTGGATTTTTCATTTAACGACGAAAGAAGAAAGAGCTTTTGCTACTTTCCCAATTTCGATGGATATTGCTTTAGAGCTAACGCTCCTTTAGGGCTTAATTACTGAAGTGCTGCTAAACTCTACCGTTAGCACGGAACTTTATCTAACAGCTATATTTGACAGAACTTGAATAATTTTCCCTTTAATTAATATGGCGACTCGGGCTCAGGAGGTTAAAGTGCTGGTAAGTTTACAGGGGAATAAATTCTGGATTAAAACTAAATGGTGAGCTTTCATATTTAAATTACCCGCAAATCTAAGTCGGTGTTAAGCTTAGGGTTGATGGCCGGCTTCTTTAACCACAAGATAACTTTAATAAATAGACGGTTTTTAGATGGAGAATATTTTGGTTTTTTGGTATTTCATACCTGAAAATTAGTATAAGGGTACTTTTCTTGAGTACCCTAAGTTTCTAGCGAAATAAACAGTATTATAAGGTACTACCTTTATTACTGAATAAAGCTTAGGATGCTGAGATTCTGCAGTCCTTCAGATATAATCTGAATGGTCTTTAGAATCACGTTACTTCTTTGGGGAATGGAAAATCGAACGTTAAGGTTACTTCAACTTGTAGTTTTCTTAAAGTTTGCTACTTAAGTCGTGTTTCATTCAAATTACCTAAGATTTGTAGTGAGGAAAGCATTGATATGACTTTGCAAGTTCTGCGTAATTTTGTCACAAATAATTTTTAAATAATTTATGGCTCAACATTTTTATAAATATTTACACATAGTAGGCACCCTTATGTTATTTCACATATCTGTGCTTCATCCATATTCATCGCTCTTACGGTATGATTATCACCTACAATTTGCATGTCGATATCTTAATCAGAAAGAAAGTTATTTTCGAACGTATCCAAATGATTCAGCGATCACTCATTTTTAAAGGTCTCCACCTCTAAAATCCACCTTCGCCTACCCTCATTTCGAAGCCTGCAGCTTTTATTGTGGTAAATCCCCCGCAAACTTTGGCAAGCTGTCATATCAAGGAGGACAACGGCAGTGACTTCAAACGTTGTAGTAAGGGTGGAGGTTACGACTAGATTAAAATCAGGTATAATCATTAGGAACTACTGGATATCCCTTCTCATTAAAAAATTTGAGTATAATCGTCATCCCTGTTTAAAATTTAAACTTGAAAGGTTGAAAATACAGTAAAAAATTTAATCGAATTAAAAACCGGCGGTGGGGGGGGGGGGAGTCCTAGCGTTCTTGCACATTTCCATGTTAAATACTAAAAACAGAGTTTTCATTAGGCCACCCTGCTCATGGACTATTTGATCCTTCGAATCATAAGATAATAATGTCCAGGGACGTTACCTTTATAGAAAGTCTTGGCGAGCCCATTGGCACTCTAACTCGAGGTAAGAAATGGAGACTATTTTGAGCAATTTTTGCAGACGTGTTAGTTCTATTAATTATTTCAAAGTAAAATGTTTATTTTAACATTAATTTTAAGTTTTCCAGCCTTTAAAATGTTTCATTATAAGAATACGCTCTTGAGCGGCTTATGCGCTGTATAACAAAAGTACGAATTTTTTTCTTCAAAAACGGTGAGTCGTGCGATAAAATATTAAGAGAACTATTTCCTTAATAATGGAAAAAATAATTAAACGAATCAATTTATTTATGGAAAAATCGATGACGCATTTTTTTTTCTTAAAAAATTCCACGGATAATACTAAAGAATTGTTTTGCATTGTAAAATATTCGACTTATGTTTCTATCGACGAAATGCACATTTAAAAAAAAAATTACGATTTTGAAAATAGTTGAGTTTTTATTTATTTTTTTTAAATTTTATTTCAACACCCATTGTGTTTCTGTTACGATATATCTTTAGACCATACTTTATATAGCAAACTAGAGTTATTTTTCGACGTAGAATTCATGGTTAACGTTTGACAGTTTACTTTTAGGACAACCTATACACGAACTAAACAGAAGGTACAAAGGAAGATGTATGCATACTCTGAGTGCATTGTTAAAAAAACTATTAATCGCTTTAAAAGAGACACTAACATTTGAATAAAGTATTAATGTTACATAATGATAATCAGTCTGTGCACGAGTTAGTAAATAAGCTTGTGTTTTACAACCCCAGTAAGCACAGCATATTAGAGAAATGATAGTGTCATAAAAATGTGTTTTTTTTTCAAGAACTTTGACCGTCAATATTGTCTAAAAGAGACACTTTTTTCAACCAAATCTTAATGTGCTGGTCCAAATAATCTTAATGTTACCATTTTTGACATACATTTTCGGGACACTTTGTATATCATACATATGGATTATAAATTCAATATTTGAATTGCCCATAATCCTTCTTTTCCCCATAAATTTGTTAAAATTAAAATCAAGCTTAGTTATTTATGAATTTGTTTATTAGTTAAAGCTACCTTAAATTGACTTTCTTCCAAATTTTTATGGAAATTTCTTACGATAATACAATGTCGTTCTGTATATTTTAGGTTGGTCCCAAAGTTTCTCTACAAAATAATTATATTAAATCAAGCCTCATTCTTCCCACATTCCTCCAAAAAACAATTAATAAATTTTAATGAAATGCGTGAAGAGAATCTGGTATAATCAAAATAGTAAAAAACACATTTTCCCACACTAGAATCGGTGCGTGGTACTCCGGAACTTCTTTCAAAATACTTAAGAATTTATCACGTTTAAGTACCCTGCAAGATATCGGTTTCAGTAATCTTAACCACGCATTCTACAATAAAAAATAAATAGTATTAGTACCAGTTTGTAATATATATGTATATTATTATATATTATATATATATATCATATATATTATACTATATACATAAGTATATTCGAAAAATGACGAACTATTTTAAAACTTATGGTACCCCTCCATTAGGAGAAGTGGTAACGCAGACGAGCTAAAGCTCTGCAACTAAGCTCTTGGGGGTTTCTTTTCGGACGTTTTTCTGGCTCCCCGATCCGTCCCATTTTACTCCGTCCGGGTTCCCTTTCCTCCCGCAAAATGGCTTCCTCCTCTTTACCGAGGGCAATATAGTGCCCCCTTCAAGAGTTCGAAGTCTTTTCCAAAAATAAAAAAACGGACTCAAATACCCTGAGACTTCTTTCAAGTCTTGTGCCTCCGTTTATGCCAGATTTGAAATTTTATCGGATTCAGGTACCATCTGACGCCTTATAATTTTTATCCGATGTCGGTACGAATAGATTCATGGTATGAAAGAAGAAGACTGGGTATGAAGCTGACGTTTTCGGTTCCACTTTACTCGATTAAGGCTGTAATTCCTCTTTCGGACCTTAGGACGTACAACTTTTTATGCATAAATTATATTTTTTAACTCCTGCAAGTTTTATTATTATTTTTTTTAGTTTATTTATTGTAATTTTTCTATTATTTATTAATTACTATGCTGCCACAAGTTAATTATTTTTCCGAACTGAATTCACCCGTCACCTATTTGACGGCTTTGCTGATTACCACTTCCAGAACCAGCGTTCAACCTTGTTACACCATACTCCCCTAGGAAGGGCAACCTCGCCTCTTTCTCCAGGGTTGCGAGTGGTTAGTTCAAGGTTCCAAGCGCTCTCTATCAGTTGGTCGACCCATGCAGGTAGAAAATCTCAAATAATTAAAATATCAGAAACCGCACCGGAGGGGCAAAGTGGCATAGCAGCTCGGCAATTGTGTAAATAGCTCAAAAACGGTGATACGTGCTTAAAGAAATTCGAAAGAAATAAAAACTATTCAAATTCCCAAAATTGGATGCTCTGTGATGGATCACGTAAAAGTTTAAGTGAAATGAACGATGGGACCGTTCCTAGATAAATTAATTCGTGCATGCGTAGCATGTCTGGCTCTCTAAATCTAAAAAAATTATGTATTGGGGAAATTGGCGTTGCATATCTCAAAAACTTTCTGAGGTTTTAAGTAAAACTGGAACGCATTATTAATAATATTTCACCTGTCTTTTCTTAACGTGGCATTCGAATACATTTAATGTAGAACACTAATGCTATTTTTGGGTGAAGAATACGTTGTTAATGTCCTGCTACAAAAAAAAAGGACACTCTGTATGTTCTAGGCATGCGATAAAATGTTAGTTCTGCAGGTTCGGCTGACCCCGCATTTGTCGCAAAACCGAGCGTGAATTTTGTAGAAAGGGGTATAATGACGGCTTTAATTTAAAATTCAAAAATCAAAAACTTTTGGCGTTTCGTTATCCCGAAACCTTTGGAAACGTAAAGGGGTGCTTTACCAGGAATTCGTCAGAAATTTCCGTAAAATGCAAATACACGACTATTGGTACGATTCATTAAAAACAAATGTAGTTTATCGCTTTTGAATTGCCCCATAGTTTGAGAATAGGCGTAGCTACTTTGTTCAGCTGTGAATCTCATATTTTTCGTATGGTATTCCATCAGCTCTGTATCGGGCCCTCACACTCAAACTCGGTTTCGATCTTTTTTCTATTGAGCACTTTGATTCTTGAAATTCTGACTTTGAAGCGAAATCCGAAAATAACATCGCTCGTAGAGCATCACAACAGAATAAACGACTCACCTGTCCCTAATGGTCTCGAAGTAATCAGCTATGTAATCCACAGCGGCCTTGCCGAACTCCCTAAACTGCTCCGCGTCCATTTCTAGTCTTGTCTAAAGCGTACCGCCAAAGCCCAACAACAACAGTACCAAAAATCCTTATCTCGCCAAAGCAGATAAATCACTTTCTCCTATTAGTTGACGCAATGATTATGAATACGAAAAAAAGTAGTCCATGACACTACGAAATTACGGATATTCACTTTCACGCAAGAACCAACAACCGATGAACTTGTTTAAGATCAACACCGCTGCTGAGTTATGGTGATGATGATGATGGGTACCACCGACAGTGGTTTACGTAATCAACGAACTTCTCAATGGAAGATTGTAATCTGAGAAACGACGCTGCAGAGAATAAAAGTCTACCAGTGTTGAGGAAAGTATTTATATGGGGGACGGAGGTCTCGCAAAAACGGGCAAACTTAAGAGGCACGTAGTAAAAGTATAGGACTGTACCAAGGTCTGATTTGATTTAGATTGGGAGTTTTTTTTTTTCGGATTGTTTCAATTTGCCGGCTTTATTGAAATTCGTTTTCTAGGAAGAAAAAAAAAGCTCTTATCCGCTGAACGAGTTCGTGCAACGTTTTGGAAAAAATCCGTGGAAAATTCCTTCGATTTCGGACAGGAACGACCTCCAATACAGGAAGACCTTTTTTCGCTTTGCAATGACTCGAAATTTTATTATTGTAATGAAATACACGGGGTGCCAATGGATTCAAACAAGCAAGCTAAGCAATGATAAACGGCGCCCATAGAACAAGAGAAGATGAAACGCGCTTCGAGCAGGGATCAGCAATCAATCACGTAGCTCGGGGACCGAAAAGAGTTCCCTCAGGAGACGAGAACATTTTGCCATGATTAATGGCATAGGATGCGGTACACGAGTTACTTTGCCGATAGCTGAGGGAATTCGTGTTTCAGTTTATCGCCGAGTGTACATAGAGCAACTCCAACTTTCTAACAGTTTAAGAACGAGCTGTAAATTTGCAACATAGTATCCTGTTATTGGCCAATAAAGCACCATTACAAAGTAGAAATTTCTAAACAAAGAATTTTTTTTTTTTTAGGAAAAAGATCATGTTCACGGTCAAGACTCTTTGTCGTTTTTTACTGCCATCGCCTTGAATAAGTTAATAGCGAGTAGGTTCTTATAGGTAATCTGGAAACGGTCTTTGCGTTACGTAACGTCCCCAAGCAATTAATTTATTACAGTCGGACGTGGTATAAAAACGTCCAATATAAGAGAAAAACCGCACCTGTGCAAACTGTAAATGTTTGATTTGAAACGGAATTTCTATTTAGGAATTTGTGGGCGCCACCTTTAGGTGCTTTCTTAGCATGGTTTCAGTGCAGTTAAGCTCTGGCAGGAGCACAATTTCGGGTGATCGAGTCGCAGTGATCCAACCGGGGGATCCGTCGATGGCGTGGAGGTCAGATGAGGAAACCCTCGGTATCGGTAGAATAAAGGATCGTTTTGAATGCGTGTGCAAACGGCAAACCGTATTACATAAGCGAAAAAAAAAATTCATATAAATGTAAATCTGTGATTAATGATATTTGGAACGAAACGATTTGTTGATGATATTGTCCGCAGGGTTTGTCATTCCCTCAAGATTGAATTGCACTTTCTTCCAGCAATTTGAAGAATGTTACCGGGATAAAATAGGTACGCTTCGCTTTGAGATATTCTAAAAACAAAAAAATAAAATAAAAAAACTTAATGGAAAAAAATTGAGAAAGCCGATAGTGGTAGTATTAGAATGAGGCGGCCTTTTTGTTTTCAAACCCTCCCTTTTTTACTCCATGCCCCTTCCTCTTCTCAAACCTTTTTATTAAGGAGAAAATCCTAGGGAAACGTCCATGTAATGCGCACTCCTCGGAAATAAAGATTCTCGTATTCATGGGAGTTTTGAGTCAACTTTCACTAAGTTCCCGATGCATCGCCGACTTCTCCCTGGTACCCCTGATACCTTGAACGTCTCCCGGGGTGAGCAAGATGTCTTTTGCTTCTCTACACCTCGCAGACTGTATCCGCTTCTCTGTCGTTTTTCCCCATTTCATATATCCAGCCTTATATACCTTTTGCTCAGCCCTAAACATGGTTTAATTCCGTTGAAGCGTAATTGGAAACCCCGCCTGGTTAAATCATCGTGCCGTTTGTCTCCCTCGGTGACCCTGTGACCCAAACTAGGCTGACTCTTGTTACGTTTTTCAGTTCCTTAGGAACATCTTGGTGCTCGTGGATGAATTTTAATGAACTCATCCTGGTTCCGTAGATTACGCGTTAGACTGCTTTACTGTAGGGGTAGATGTACAGCGTGTCCCATTTTCGATGTAATTGGAAAGGGTCAGGAATTTTCCCGAGAAAAACCGCGCGGCCCCATTTTTAGCCAATTTCAACGATCCATGCAGCATTTTGACGTCTCCACTCGTTTGGAAGATACAGGGTATTTTTCGTTTTCTGTCATTTTCTTTAAAGCCCCGTAACTTTTTTTGGTCGGCCAGTACTCTTAATTTTTAGCAAAAATATCTTTTGTGCATTTTCTTATGCATGTGCAATCCAGTGGCGCACTAGAATTTTTTCTAAGTTAATTTATTTTCGAACTACAGACCAAAGTTGTTTATTTTTTAATGGAAACCATAGTTAACCGTGACTCCATTAACTAGGGATTTTTTCAGCTTTTTTAAAATATATAGCTGAACATGTTTGTCGAGGTAAATAAGAAAATAATAAACGTTTTTTGGAAAAATATAAGATTTAAGGCGTACATCTGTTCATTTGAATTCGGGCACTTGAGTATACTTCGCACCCATGTAAAGTATGTTTACATTATAATGGACATCAGTTTGAACAATACTTGAAATAAGAAAACACTGTTATACAACGTGTTCCGCAATGATGGTAAAATCTTTTAACAAGTTATTCTACTACTAGCCATTTTAGGGGGAGATCTTCGTATAACACTTCAATTTGGGTCCTTCCTGCCGAGATATTCGAGTTTCAAAATGGTGGAAGTTAATTATTTTTTCTTTTAAACTGTTACACTTAGAAATGTTTATTCTGATACACATTATTAGCCATTTTAACGTTCTTTTATAGCGGTGTTTATTCCATGACTCGTGGTTTTGGAGGGCGACATTCAGCAACCCCTAATTTCGTTTATTTCAGAACTTTTTCCTGCGACAGCCGATTTAAAGAAAACTATTTTTTTTAATATTACACACTAAAAAAAAATTGTCACTCTTTTCATTTTTTCATGTACCCCCCAGTTTGCGTGTCTATAAAAAAAATAAGCATTCGCGGATCCACGTTTATGGGGAAAAAGTCTTATTTTAATCTCAAAAATGCACTCCTAAACCCTGCCACTGAATTTTGAATCACCCTTTATAGTTTTTACATTCGAAAATATTTCAACCTTCTCCAACTCACTTCCTGAAGAGCCAGCGCATTAGGTTGAGGCGGCAGATTCCTCAAAATTAGTCCTCACTTCCAGGCGATGGTGCACATGCGCAAAGTTGACTAGCAACGATCCGTTATCGACACCGAAGATTCAGGTCTAACAAGGAATTAATTAGAAAGAGGAACAATTGTCATTTAAACATTATTTCAGAGCATTTTTTGGAATACCTACTTGGTGTAATGAGTATGGCATATGTAGAATTTTCCCCAAATTCGACACAATAAGGGTTTCAATATTTAAAAGTTCTTTTTCCTGTGTATAGCCAAAGCAATAAAACCTTGTGTAGTATAGACACACATCCTCCATATTCTTACGTGCACCGAAACTAAATCGGAATAGGCAATAAAACCCCGCCGTCCACACAACTGCAAAGAGTTTATGCGACACTCAAACCTTTGAGAGAGGGTTTGGGAATCTCCCTTGGGACCCGTAGCGATAAAGGGGGCAAACCAGGTCACCCTCCAGCCCCCCGCGGAACATATTGGTCCTCTCTTCCCCTAGAGTTTCGAGTGTTTACGGTTTGGCTAATTGTTTGGAACGGTGCCATTGCAATAATTTTAGTTTCGCATGTTGAATATTAACCTGAGCTAACCTGAACTCAGTTGCTATTAATAACAATGATACCCTCGGTTAAAACAAAGCGCTTTGCTGCAACGACCGCAGGGGCAATTTTTCTCTTTAATAAGAAGAACCAACCCTTGGAGCGACGTTTGTGGATGATGGCGATGAATAATTAAAAAGGAGAGAGGCCAGACCTGTTTGCTTAATTCGTTTAACCAAACATCTTTCGAGGGTCCAAATTGAATTATCGTAATACCGCCTTCATCCCGCTTATTGGGACAAGGATTTAGTGACATTCCTATATCTTTAAAATATAATTAAGTCCTTAATAATCTCTAGTTTCGATGGTTTGAACGGGTCTGCGAACACCCATAATGGTTGGGAGGTACATATTGTTTATGGTAAAAACTCTTTGACTCAACCAGAAAATGGACTAGTTGCGTGATAGTTTATAGATTTAATGTAAATTTTTATTTAAAAGTTTACAAAATAAGATTTCATAAACAGTTATGTTGCACCGTGTGTCCCCAGAGAGGTGAACCAGCCATTGTAAAAGCTAAAAATTTTCAATTTTAATTTGAATTTTTTAGGCTCAGTCTTGCCGGGTAAATGGCTAATTTCTAAGATAGTTTCGCTTTTACGAATTCAAGTATGTCTTGGAAATTTCCAAGAAATCAGAACCAAAAAAATCAGTGGCACATAAATAACATTAATAACCATAAATAACACTGGCACATTTCATTCAAATCGGCTAAAGGAAGGTTATGATTTTTGCGAAAAAATGAAAAAAAATATTGATATACTGTATCTTGGACCTGAAGCATTACCAGACATCTGTCCATATAAGTTTTTCGTCTTAAAATCACTCGAAAAATCACCCCTTGAAGTTTGGCTACGTGATCAAATAACACCTGGTACAGTGTGCATGGTGGTTCTCGTGTGAGGAGGCTGTCAAAGCATAATAAATTTTAAAAATAAGCAAATAAGACAACTTTTTTTTTAGAAGTCTTTGAAAAATCTGAAATGAATAAAAAATTGTTTTACTCCAATTGGCAGAAAAATTGATCATTTAATAATAAAAACTAGGCCGTAAAGTATCACGTCAGTCGGAGAACAAATTATGAGGGTTTCTGCCTTGGCTTCCTTTATAGCCTACCTTCACAGCCCGCTTTCCACCCCGCTGCGAATATCGCTACGGCAGTAAATTTCCTGCATATTCGTCTTGTTAAGCAAATAACTATTACTTTCGTGTTATTTATTTATTTTTTTTTGGAAATTAAAATTCTCGCATTATGCCGCACCTGTGCTGGCATTAGTTGAAATATGTGGCTTGTCGAATGTGAGGAATAAGAAAAGCAAAATACAGTAGGAGAAAATAAAGAAATGCAACGCGAGTGAGGAAAAGTACCAGTGTCGCACATACACAAGTGCCTGCGGGAAAGCGCCGATTAGGTGAAGCAATGCAGAGAAAAAATTCGATGGTATCGTACACAAATACAAAATTATAGTTAATGGATGAGAAACAAAGTTCGGTATTTTTCTGTCTTGTGAGGATACAGAAATTCGAGTCGTTAGTCATGTCAGCTCGAAAGTGCGGTATCAGAGCTGCGTTCTCAATATTTTAGTGCATGACGACAACAACTGTGACAAAGTAATGGACGATGAACACTGTAAATGACTCAACCTACCCGTTGGATTCGTTCAGCATGCGCCCGACAACGATCGTAAATGTGCCTTTGTTGTTTTCGACCGATTTTCCAAAAATCAAATCAAACCGCCACCAGACATCAAAAAGAAAAAACCTATATACCACGTGGATACAGCTCCAGCAGGGCCCACGGCACCCGGAGGTTCATGAATTTCTTAAAATCTCTGCAGATGAAAAGTATTTCCGCACTTTCACAGACAAATCAGCTCGTAATTCATAAAGGGATTGTCGTCCAATAAAAAAGCTCTCAATTACTCCCTTCGGTGTAATAGATGCAGCAATCAAATTACTAAACGGCTCCTGGGGGCTCGAAACCAGCAAGCCCGTTGATATTTTTAATAAACAATAAATAAATCAAACAGCGGGAATCTCACTTTGCGCCTCCTGCGAGCGTAGCGACCTCCTGCAGGATATATGGAGTCCTGCGCAGTCCTGAGGACACAACGCGAGAAAAAAGGACAAAAATGTCTTCAAAACCTTCAAAGCGTTATAAAACTGGTTGAGTATTGGAAAGGAGTTGGAGCGCGAGATCATCTAAAAAAACATAAGAAAGACGTTTCACTGAGGCTCCCACAATTAACATCCGGTTTTTCAACAATTTTTTCGTCCCACTTTCATATTGTCATGACCCACTGTGCCACAAAACCGGGGAGCCATAAATATTAATTTCAGTTTTTTTTATTTTCGGGGGTGAGATAGGACGAGTTAATTCTCATTGTGCAGAGTGTTATGACACATGGAGGGAGTTCGCAATTGTCCATAATCGTGACATATTGGACGCTCTTGATATGTAGGTATCATGCTATTGGGAATATTAGTCAATGCGAAGTGGCGAAAGATCCATTATTTATTAGCTTTTGGATGTTGTGTTGCGCGTTAGCAAGGAGGAAAACTATTCCGTTGAAGTCCTCAGGACTTCAACAAAGCAAAAAGGCTGTTATCGAGGTCTTGCAGATGTGCTACATTCTTATAAAGTAAATTAAAATTATTATTAACGTTATCGTCTGATAGTGAATAAATGCCGTATGAAGCCGAAACTTGTAAACTGTGGCGCCGTTGTTTACAATCAGATCGAGCTCGTTATTTCGAAAACTCATTAGAAAATGCGATTTTGTCTCGTGCCATACTACAGGACTCCGTATCGTTGTCCGGAAGTTTCCCACTCGTCACATAAAATTCTGTGTTTCCTTTTTTGTTTACATAAATAACAGTTTCATTTCTTAAAAGCGTTAGCAATTCAAGTTCCTAACTGTGAAAAGTAAATAGCTTCCAAAGGGCCAACGGGCCTTTCAAAGATATTTTAAAAGAAGGAGGGGGGGGGGGGGGGGGGGATAAGCGTTATGTGCGAACTATTAATTTATGGTTCGTGACTTACGAGAGATTTTTTCTTTTGTTCGCGGATTTCTTCTTCAGGAGAGGAAAACGGTGTTTTCAAATCGGATACACTTTATCTGAAAAAAAATTTAATTATAGCCCTCTTTTGGTCTACTATATATCTCGGCAACTACATAGCAGGTTTGGGAGACTTGGACGTAGCTCCGACGGCAATATATTACTCCCCTTAAAAGTTTGATTGATTGCTCCCTGTTGCTTTAATCAGATAATTCGAGCCACAGAAATCGCTTTAGTGCCCAGTTATGTACCCTCATGTTAAACTTCACTTGCGCTGAAAATGTAAATCTTTACAGATTAGCAACAGAATATAAGTTGAATCCGACACTGAAATCTCCGAGTGAACTTAATGGGGGGGGAGGGGTGAAGTCGATGCTGGAAAATAATAAAAACAATGAAGCCAAGCGACCAACTATTCAACCATTAAAATAGCCATGATAAAATATAATTCGTGTGGTTTTGTTTCGCCATATTTGTCCATTAAATTGTTATGGAAATTTAAGGTCCCAAACGAGGACTTTTCCAATTATCCCGTCGGCATGGATAAGTTTTGCTCTTACGCGCCGGCGCGCGTTTCGAAACCCGGAAGTACGATTGCTGTGAATAATCTTAATTAGATCAATTATTGCCTCAATTTCTCAGTGTTTTCTGGATTAAAGACCATGAACTCTTTTCAGAAAATTTCCCTAATCGCTGGATAACAGTCTTAGAGCTGATTCGCTTAATATTTTGCAACGTAGCAAATTCTGTGTGTTCGAATTTCGACAATATGTTCATTCGAGTCATGAACTAAGTCGAGATGAAGTTATGGAAGAGAGTATTACGGCTTCCTTAGGGTTCGATAGCCCTCCAACGGACACTTTGTGACAAGCTGATTATAGAGAAAGAGCTGGAAGGGATTATTTACCATTTATTAAGATAACTTTCCATATCGGCAAGGGATACAGGAGAGGGGGGACATGTGTAAGATAATGATCCGCAACGTAAAGCTCACAGAGTTCGGATCTGGCTTTTACATAATTTTCCTAAGGTCATAGAAACACCCCCTCAGAGTCCTGACTTGAGTGTCATAGAAAACTTATGGAGCCAACTAAAAGTTGGCGTAAGAACTCATGAGATTTCTAATAACGAACAGTTAAAAACGGCAGTCAAGGAAGAATGGGCTAAAATGACACCTGAATTTTGCAAAAAGTTGGTCAAATCGATCCCGAATAGATTAAAGGAAGAAAGAAGAAACAAAGGCTTTCTCACAGAATATTAAATAGTTGTGTGTTCATTGAAATTTATGTATTAGACTATTTAGAAGCGATAAAGCAACATTTTCCACTCAGTTTTCCAACTCTTCGATTGTGTTTATCGGAGTAGCATAAATTACACCTTTCATATACTCAGGAAAAAGTCACACAGGTTTAGATCCGGAGGTCTGGCGGGCCAATTTATAGCGCCATTTTGTTCTATCCATCATTTTGGAAAATTTTCATTTAGCCAGTTTCGCACTTGTGGTGAGTTACGGCAGGGTACCCCGTCCAGAAGAAACCACATGTTGGCTCGAATATTGAGTGTCAAACTTTCCAATAAATTAGGCAAAACATTTGTTGAAAATTGTAAAAATGTTCGTCCATTTAGCTGTCCAGGCATTACGCGAGGTCCGATAAGTAGGCCATTTATGAGTGCTACCCATACATTAATTCCAATCCTCATCAAAATTCCTGGATCGAACCTTTGCCAACCTTCTTGCAGTAATTTTTGGTCGGACTTCAACATTTTCAAGAGTTTCTTCGTCGAGATTTACAATCCTGTTAGAACGTCATCTTCTACGTTCGTGGACTACGGGTTTAAACGGGTCGTGATCCCGAATATGTTGAATAACATGCACAAACGTGCGTTTGCTAGGAGTTTGACACCTTGGAGTGTTTGTAAGTAGATGCAGCGAGCTTCAGCAGCGTTTTCACCCGAGGCACCATATGCCAAATCCGTGTCTGCGTAATCATTATTTGAAAGACGAACTATTTTTGACAAATTTAAATGGCTTTATTTGTCGAAACACCGAACGTAAACATTGACCGATCATAGTTATAAATAAATTTCATTTGTTGACGAAGGTACGCGTATCTGCAGATCAATCTCCGATCATTTCTTCTGAAAAATAGTTTCCGTTCACCAACACGAATCATTAGCACATCATGAATTTTAAGGAGAGAAATCTAAAAATAAAAAATGATTCTCTAGGAAAATGGCTCATACAAAGAAATGTTGCCCTTAACGAGATCTATCATCAGTTTAAAGTAAGGCATTTATTTCTGATACACCCTGTATACGCAACTTTATACGTCAAGTTTCTTTTTCTGATTCATTCCTCTTTTAAGTTATTTCACGGTAGTTCAGCTTACAACATCCTGAATTCGTAATTGTATTTGATTTGATTCCTCATTAGCTTGTGATCCATTTGAGAACTTACAAGTCCTTGAAATTAAATTACTCGTAGATCGGCACAGCAGTGTACGAATAAGGAATTTCTGATTAACTAAACTGCTGAACAAATGAACAGGACTTAGTTTTGAAATTTTTCAGAAATGTTCTTCAAAGTGAGTCGCCTCTTCGGTTCGTATATACAGGGTGGAATATTATTAATAAACTGTTATATTAGCAGCTTATTAATAATTTGCATTAGATAGTGCGTTCAGGCCACGTTGGTCAAACACACGGTCCAAGCAATAAATGACATCAGGAATCATCGGTATCAATTGGTCCGAGCGATGTAAACGTAGTAACTTTCTGCACTTGTCCTACTGGTATCTACAACTATACCGAAGTTTATTTTCCTTTGAGTCAAGGTTTCTTTACATCATTGGCAAACAAATAATTAAACTGTTTAAATATTAGAATTGTACGTGTGCATTAGAATTGATTAAATCGAGATTTTATTGTGCAGATGTAGATTAAACGTGGGCAGAACCTCAAGCCGCGATGTCGAATTTTTTTTACAAATGTTCGTGCGCCAAATATCAAATTCGAAGCTATGAAAAATAATTAAAGCGAACTCCTCCATAACTGCAAAACATCTACACGCTTCTTACAAATTAGCAAAAACCGCGAAGAGATGTTTCTCCTGTCTTAACAGCATCTACACATGACTTGATTGCACATTTCGAAAAACAATGCAAATATCTCCCCTCGTAGAGAAGATTAAAAGTGAAACACCCCCCGATGCAGTGAATCTACATCCACAAAGGCAAAAACCGTTCACCCCCAAATTACGATAAGCCCCCAAATAAATCCAACCATCCAAGGGTCCATCCATGGATACACATGCAGGCTGAAGAGCTGCTGAAAACCGTGGCGTGGGCGTGGCCATCGGCGGCGCCGACTCCTGAAAACCCGTGACGTCACGCTCCATTATCGGGGACTTATTTTTCATAATGGCGTCGCGTGGAGGGGCGAATCAGTGAATCTGGAGATCGGGTCGGGGGTTAACACTCTTTAGTGAAATTAAAGAGATCCAACGTAAATTGAGAAATATAGCGTTTACGTATGAGACCGAACGTAAGGAAAAGGGAATTAATGCGGTCCCGTCGCAGGAATCGGGATTTTTGGCACTGACTCGTACACTGATTTTCCCGGGATTTTCATTGACTTCTCCTGTGATATATGAATATAAGGTGTAAATAGTCATTTTTAAATGTGATATACTTAAGGTAAATTTGAATTTTGTCATATCTCACTCGCAACGTCTATGTAGACAACAAGAATTGGGCAAAATTTACTTGTTATAAACCGAATAAAAAAGTCACTTTGCGTGTTCAACTGGCTGATATTATCGGAAAATATCAAACTTCCAAATTCTTAAGATCCGAGTCGAACTTCGGACTATTTTTATATAACTTGCTTCTCAGTTCAATATCGTCCAGGATTCAAAATCTTGATACTTCATGATTCTCAGTTGTCCTCATGCACTGCTTTTATTTCCATTTAAACTATGCGAACATTCGGTTTATAACTATACAACTATTGTGGCTTTTCAAACTTCGAAAAACTATTTCTTATTCAATTTTATTCACAAAAATTTTTTAGTTTTCTTAACATGCTTACAAATGATCACTTAGTTCAGGATTGAATATTTCTTTAGAGATCCGTTATCTAACATCTTGAAAATCGTGCTTTTCTTCGTAAACACGTGGGATCTGCTTAGAACCGGTTTCATCAGTTTTTGATAGGAATTTCTTGGTTCACCTATAAATTTATTTTATCTGACTCGTGAAATCAAAAACGTTTTTTCGATATTTTCTAGTAATGAAAATGTTAAACTTTTACTTGCATTTCAATTCAACTTCATTTCAAAGCTTTTTTCAAGTTAGTTTTCCCCCACCCCTGACAATCCAACTCGTCCGTTCTCTAATTATATAATAGCTATGCGTTCATTCCCAAATTTAATGTCTGTCCCTACTCCCAACTGAAACAATATGCGAATTATTTCAAATCTCCATTTTTTCCAACTCTTCACACACTGCTTAAAACCCGATAAAATATGAATTCCCGCACATATGTGCAGACCTTTAATGTCCCGGTAGCACACGGGAAATACATAACAAGTTGATTTCGTAACGAGTTTAATGCTTTCTCGAATTGTGGTGCCCGTTAAAAAAGCTTAAAAGCATCGTTGTAGGTGTAGCTACTAAATAACAAATTAAATGTGGAAATTCAGCATAGAATGGAAAAATGTTGTCAAGTGGATGAATGATATAAAATAAAAGAGCTACGATGTAGAATTGCGTCTTCTATAATGGAAGACTGTAATCTTCTCTTAAATGCTGATTAAAAAATATCAAGTTTTGAGGGTCAGTTTTTAGGGGATCGAGTAATGCGGGTTCCATAAGGATAGCGTGGAAAACTAACGAATCATTTCAATTTGACACTTGTTACTTATTAAAATTTGCGGCACTAGAGCGTTTAAAGTTATAAAAATTTAAAAATCCAGGTGCGTGATTAGATCTAAGAATAGAAAATTTTAAATAACCTAGTTAGCCGTCGCCTTGGGTTTTTGCAGTTTAGAAGAAAACCCTTAAATTTGGTACGACACTGAATAGTTGGACTTAAAGTGTTCAAAATAATCCCTTTCTCGTCTTTTTGTCAAGCCTCTTATAATCTAGGCCCCGAATCTTGATCATCCTGTAATTCAGTTTCGATCAACAATTTTCTTGTACCTCTTTTGTTTAAACACTAAAAACTCCAACATTTAATTTCAAACAAGTTCAATTCTTGTGAAACATTGCACATTCAACATGTTTTATTTAACTGTACATTCAATTAAGTATGAAATGCTTTAATGCCAACTTTAAACGCGAGCTAATTTAAATAGAAACCTTAACATAGATCCTCCATATTGGTTGATTCGTGGTTCCCACGAAGATCATTCATGAATTTTTTAATTTACATTACGGACCTATTTAGGTTAACAACAATCTTAAATATTCAACTTTCTAAAAAATTTTCCTAATAGTTTAAAAGTATTCCTTTGCTTGCTCTTGTAGCTTAGTTTAGGTTAATGATGAATTCAGCGTAATGTTGCGTGTTAACGCAGAATTAAAATAATGTACATGATCCAGCTGTTTTCTTTGTGTAACTGAATCGAAACGGTAAAATGTTTTCATTATGGGGATTTTTTTCGAAAAGTGAATTTTGGAAAATGGAAAAATATAAACTTTCAAATGTAGTCAAATTGACGTATTAAATTCAGCTTGACTCAAGTTAACACAAAATCAATTAGTTTATTCATGCAGAACAAAAATATTGTCATACTGATTCTGCTTAACACAGGTTAACACATAAGCTAAGAATGTGGCCAATTTCGCAATGATATCACTTTGGAGCAGGGTTTATGTTAACATAAGCTTCAGGGTATTCGCCATATCAGGAATTTATTGCTTTATATAGGTTTAACTGGGATAGTGACAATGACAAAATTTCAACTCTGTATTCAAAGAGCCTTCAGATGTAGCGACCAACTTAAATTTGTATTATTCTGAAACATCTATTTATGATTTATTTCTATACCTTAAAGTCAGCAAACTTAAAATCATTTAGGTTAACACTAATGTCATAATGGTAATTTGCAAGTTCTCCATACACCTCGTAACCAGATTAATAAAAATTCGCGCTTACAAAGGTATAGAAAATACAAATAAATCTTCTATGAAGATTTATATAACACAATGAGGATTCTTTTTCTTCGTTGGTATAGCTTACTTGTTAACGTAAATGCCAAAATCACCATAATATGGGTTACCTTGTTAGATACTTGAATGATTCGGTGTAATGTAAGTTAACACTAACGTTACAAAACCCATTTTTCTAATGTGCTGTATTCGATTCAGTTTGCATCTACACAGATGGACAAAACTTAATAACATATCTTTCCACGTGCTTAAGATGCGTGTTAACGCCATTGGCAAAAATTTTACTATCCAACGGATCTCTTTTGATGCTCAAATGAACTGAACTTCAATTAACGGAAACCTTAAAATATTATCAATAATCCGCAATCTCTTTGAATTTAAAGCAGCTTCTTTTCAGTTTAATGTAGGTTAACCCCGATGCGAGGAATTTTGGGTTCTTAAAGTACACCTCCTTCTGAGTCTTTCATCCAGCACGATATTAAATAGCACGAATTTAATCATTTTTTAAGTTCTTTTTTAAATCAAGTTAATTAAATCAACTAAATAAATAGCGGAGATGTTAATATATTTAACTCAACAAAGATCTTAAAATATTCTGTTCGCACTCTGGTATTTGCATTTTTCTTATTGGAATTAGTTCAGTGGTTTATGTTAACATAGACCTCAAAATTTTGACGTAAGATAGGTCTTTCAATGGTTGGGTAGGGAGCAATAGTTGCCAGTTAACGACCAACTCAGAGAAGACGTGTTCTTCAAACTGAAGTTAAGCTTAGCCAACAGTCAAAATCAGGTCTGCTGAAATAGGTTTGTAATCGACAGCGACGATTTAATTGGTGGTTAGTCTTGACTGCAAGTTCCGCACTTATAAATATTTACGAGCTTCGTCTAATTTCATTTAGAAAAAAATAAATCCCAAATTTTCATCTACATATTTCCGTATATGATTCAATACCGGTCATCGTGGCCAGTTTGCCAAGTATGTAGTACTCGGCTTAATTTACATAAAGTATAAAATTTTACATGTTTCGCTATGTGAGTGTTAACATACCCTAAGAGATATAGGTATTTTTGAACTGATCTCTTTGTGTGCTCAATTCAATTAGCATGGATTAGAAAATATTTTCTTGTTAGAGTGGTTTTTCGTTTCGGTTCAGGTTACCGCAGATACCTAAAGTTCCACTTAACACGTTTGATCTAAATAAGTTAATTTGTGTTAACACAGATATTAACCCTGCGGCTTTTCAAAGGATTTTTTTATCGCTACGTTGCAGAGAGACGTTTTCGAAAAAATGTCAATTCTGGACCAAACTAGAACAACGATGCCTCACATTCCTGGACTTCCACCTTCTTCAGGATTAATGGCACCTCATACCCCCGATGGACCCCCGAACTCTGAGGTTCTTTTGGCCCTATTAGCTAGAAATAAAACACTAGAAGGTGAGTGCTACTCTACATGTTTCTAATTAATATGGAGAATATTCAGCTTGACTACCTAAAACAAGTTCTTCACCTCTGACCTAAAAGCTTCCCTACAGGGTAAAACAAAGGCTTTTATTACCACCTGTACAACAGAGAGCACTAAAACTCAGACAGGTGTGGCCGCACGCAATTTCTAGTTCATCCCCCCGATTTCAATTGCCATCCCTCGGGAATGGCTGCTTTAGCCTATACAGCCGACTAATTTATTTCCCAATATTTCGATGCGTTCCTGGGGGACTTCATTAGGCAGAATTATCTATGCTCAGTTTCATGCTGGATGGAATTGTTCTAACTAATCAATATTTATGTTCATTTGGGAAATTTCCATATGCCTAAACACCATAGGTAGGCATTAAAAATGGAAAATGCCCAATGTATGTAATTACTCCTCGTCCACCCTCAAAGTTTCATCTCGCTGGACAAACAGTTGTCCTTTTCCAAAGACGCACGCTTTGCAATTCAATACTATTTAGTAAAGTCGCGTGTCGGACGTAACGCTTAAAAGAGTCTGCCCTTATGCCCTTATTGTAACTGTTGTCATTGTAACAGATTAAAATCGACTCTACGTGCTCGAAAATGAATTGGGCAGATTTCATGGAACTAAAGGGAGACACATGAAAGGACGCTGTGTACTCAAGTTCTTAGCTCTGAATGAGATGTACGAGGCTATTTGTTTTTCTGTTTGCTGTTAACGTGTTGATTTACTTAACTGGGTTGGTATAATCTGCGAAATGGAATAGTAATGTTTTCGATTATTGCAAAGGGGGTTAGAGATTTGTTATGTTGCACCCTTATGTAAATATGCGGATTGTTAGAAGGAGAATGCTGTGGCGGCGATGTAAGACACTTCTTTAAGACCACGTAGGAGCAGTTGGTAACATGAAGAAATTGGAGTGAAGCGAGGAAATTCCCGACATAATCATTTAAATTCACGGAACATTCTAGAAGCATCCGTTTTCGACTTCGCTTACGTTTATTTCTTGTTGCTAATGCTAAAATCTTCCAGATCAACGAAAAATAAGCATTATTTTTCATAGTTTAGTTTGGTCGATAATCATTTGAAGTACACTTCGTTCATATGTGCAATAGTTAACATTAACGTCCAAGAAGAAGACAATTTATAATAATTTCCCTTGTTACACTCATTGGTGGGCTTGGTCTTCCGTTACGGAATCATGCTGCCTTTTTGGTAATTACGCCTGTTACATTCGCTAATTCAAGAACGTAATATTGTGATCAAAAAAGAAGGTGAATTTTTCATTTAAACTTCGCGGGTATTATAAAATCAGGAAATTATTTGTTTTGTAGGTTGGTAGCGCTGTCTGTCACAGCCATGCAAAGTTTCATGCCAACACAAAAATGTTTCGAACGACTTCAAATGTCATAAATCTATCAGGTCTTGCTCTGTTTACACTGCCCTTTCATAAACCACAAACTTTACAATTCCCCACGGGAAGAAATCTAAAGGTGCGAGATCGGGTGACCCCGGGAGTCACGGAACCGGACAACCCCTGCCCATCCAATGTCGTCCGAACTAACGATCCCGGTTCTGACAGACTAAGACAGAAAAATGTGCAGACGCATAGTCACGTTGCAGCCACATTTGCTACCGAACATTTAATGAGAAGCTTTCAAGAAATTCAGGTTTGAAAATAAATGAAATAAAACAACTCAATAAAATACATTTTCACTTATAACTGTCTTAAAGCATCATTAGGGTTTGAACCTTAGGAAAACAATTTCAGACTTGAGTTCTTATGCTCAAATGTCTGTTATTGCTGCCCCGCTCAATCATCCCTAGAAATCTGATCCTATAATTGTGAATTACCCTGTATAGTCTATTACTGCAGAGCTACATGTGTTTTTGCAAAAATACAAAAGTGAGTTTTTCGATTTTTACTATGCTTGATTTTGTTGAGCAAAAAATGTACATTGAATTTCGTTTGCGAAATGAATATCATGGTGCGGAAACGTCAGGAATTTCGCAGAAGGCTTTTGGTAATGTGGATACGTCGCAAAAAGGCTTAAATGTAGGCCCCAACGGGCAGCATCTGTTGAGATCAAATAATATCACTTGATCACACTTCCACGATGATCGCCAATTGACCGTGATATATTCCTTCATGGTCAACGCAAAACCGGAAATTTTTGGCGTGTACCATAATCTTATTTAGGCCACCCATGAAAATCAGGCAGTAAGTGAGTCAGCAAGTAGTACAGAAGCACCATCATCCTCTTCATGAGCAGCATCATGGTCTTGGCTATTTTGATCATTAAATCCTTTTTGATCATAAGTGATTCTTTCGCGACTAGCCCTAGCGGACAGATATTTGCTCAAAAAAACCTTTCTGCACGAGACACTCTCAGCGATATGGTAAATGGTAATTGGACCATGATCAAGGTGAATCAATTTCCTCGCATAGTTCCAAATGTCTACTTAGATGGCTTTTGCTATTAAAAAATACTTAATGAAGAAATAGATATAGCTGACGGCCCATATTGATCTGAATAGTATTATGAAGTAATTATACAGAGCGTTGTCGAATTTCGTTCGCAGAAGCCTACGGCAGATTCTACATTTAAGTTCGTATAAATTTAGTCCCGCAAACGCTTCGTTACACAGGGCATTCAAATACTAAATATCCTTTCTCTGCGGAACTAGAGAAAACGTCGGATGAGTTTATACCAGGAGGTCTTTAGAAGTTCTGTCCTTTTTTGGCGCATGTGTAAAGCTTTTTATAAATCTGCCAATTCATTTCGAATAATGTCACTTGGAGGGCAAAAAAGGTTTATACTAGTGATACCGTGCGTGCGTGACCGTTTTCTCGAATTTGAAAATTTATGGGCGGTTCTTTTCTGCGCCACCTTGTATATTTAAAACCAACACCGAACCACTGTCGTCTATCCTTATCTTATAATTTCTACACAAAAATGTTCCCAGAAAAGCCCTTCACGTGACCGTGATTTCCCTAGGGCGCATCTCGTCCTCGTAACCAACCTCCTACTCCACGTGTCTAACCGACCGTCAGCACGTGCCTAAAAAAGCCGTAAACACACGTCGAGGGTGGGCCTGGAGCCACAGCCACTTTGACGCACTGTGTAATTATGGGCTTGACGGGCAATCGCTATTTGATCTTCAACTGTACGAGGTTTTAATATGATAATACTGTAGCCAAGACCACGGTCGCACGGTTATTAAATTGTTTTTCGGAGGGGAAGAACCTAAATATTACACTTAACTTTTTGTCTGGCGTGTGAATCTCAGTATCTGGGGGTTAAGGCTGACAAACAGTCCTTGTTTATATTGTAAAAAAGTGAACTTTCTTCACTCGTGTAACACTAACTTAAGAAGCTTGATAGGTACCTCTGCACGTATATAGGGGAAGATGGGCAAGCATCTGTCTTTCACGTCGTTTACATATTTTCCTAATATTTAATTGAAAAACTAGGTGAATGTGGGAAAAAAATTTTGATATTATATTGCAAAAAGTGCGTCTAGTAATGTAACACCTATTCCCGACCCAATTGCCAACTGATTGCGTCACGCACAACACATGTGGACAAAAATACGAAAACTCACCCCCAAACATTACGGTAAAAGCTTTTAAACACCCCAACAACCCTTCCGCCCTCGTGAACACCTCGCCCTCAATCCTTTTAATAAATCATGACCGTGACTTTCGAAAAACAGTTAAACATCACACTGTCGGTCTTCAATTGTTTTTACCGGAAACACAGATTTGCCAAAACGGCGGAAGAACATTGTTCGTTCCGGAAGTGACGGAGGGACGGCCGTGTGTCAACAGTTGGCGCTCTTGTCGACCACGGGATTTCCCCCTGTTGGAGTGACAGTTGGCAGAATTGGATGCGTGGCCGAGGCACGTGACACTTGAAGTGCGTTTAATTTACGCTATTTCCGGCGAATACTACCTTTCAGGATATACGGATATTGTCTAGTCTTTATGATAAGGCTTCTCGGTGAGCTATTGGAAAGTTTAGGTACCGATTAGGGCGCTGCGAAACGTCAACAAACCGAAGAAAGTCACGAGCATGATCTCAAAAGGGTGTATGTGTCAAATGTCATGTCAGAAATATCCCATCACCACGTTTGCTTTTTGCCCAACAGGAACCCCCTTCAATTTTTACAGTTCCCAAGTTATTTAAATCCAGGTACCGTACTGTACGTAGCGCCCTCTAAGATTAATCAAAAAATTAAGTAAATATTTCAATTCAAATCATCACTGATACTGCTAGTATCCAGAATTTCGTCAAATTGGCCTGTTAATGAACAAAAATATAATCAAAATATTTATAAAAAAATGTTTTTCCCTTAAGAACCAAGCCGGTACGGACCCACGTTCATATGAACTTTTTATCTTAAAATTAGGAAAAATTGAAGGTTTCACTTATTGTTTAAATTTATGTAACGTGAGGTATTTGTAAATTTTATTTCAGAGAAAATTCGGATAAATATACAATGCAACCCAAAAAGAATTTCGCATATGATCCAGGCCAAATTCTTGTGAATTTTGGTAAATTTTGACTGTGCCTTCAGAGTACGCTTCAGAAATTATGAGAAATGACGTACAAATCAAAAAACAAATGGCTGTCTACAACTGTCAAATTGTAACTTTTTCCAAAATCTACCATTATTTCTCAAAATTTTGGAAAATCACAAAGGAAAAAGTTTCTCAGTTTCTTATTTTTTACCCAAGTATTAATTTTCATCTTTCTCGGACGACTTTCATTTTCTAAAATTTTCGGTACTCCTGCATTTCTGAAGTATTCGAATCCATCGGCAATCTTGTAAGAATAATTACAGTATAACAAAGTAATTGTCTGAATGTGTGTTAATTAGTTAAAGTTGTAGTAAGTTCCAACTTTCGTTGAAATGTTTTCAAGGTCCTTTTATAAGTTTTGAAGTTCCTTTTAGCTTATAAATGATATCTCTTTGGAAAGGGATATACGACAGCCATATAATACATAATGTAGCCATTTTACGCTGATATTTATTATATTTATGTCTATTTCTGTGTCAATAAACTTTAAAAAAATACCATAATATGAACGTTTTCTTTATGAACCAGGTCAACCTTGCACCAAGGCATACTTAGCGTCTTTAATGAATTTTACATTTTTTTGCAAAATATGAATTTTTTTACAACTTTGACTAATGAATACTCATTCAGACAATTACTTTGAAATACTGCCATTGTTATTGTCAGGTTGCTGGTCGATTTGAATACCTCGGAATGGCAAAAATGCCTAAAAAATATGAAATGAAAATCAGCCTGAGAAGGTTGAAAGTTGCCACATGCGTAGAAAATAACAAACTGAGAAAGTTTTTCCTTTGTGATTTTTCAAAATTTTGAGAAATAATGGCAGATTTCGAACGTTTAAAAAAATTTCAATTTGACAGTTGTAGACGGTCATTTGTTTTTCGATTTGTACGCTGTTTCTCATCATTTCTGAAGCACAACCAGAAGGCAAAGTCAAAATTTATCCAAATTCGCAAGTAAAAGAGTTCCCCATATGGTGCGGACTTTATGGGTCACTCATACACCATAGGAAAGTGCGCGTGCCAAGCCAAGATTTGAAGATTTTCCTATTACTTTATTAAATTAAAACTATTATCAAATGAGAGGAATCTAAACTCTCCCCTGAGGTAGGGGCCCTCAAAAATATTGGTATAAGTCCCTTTGGTTTCAATAGGCTTCAGGGCTTTTTACTAGAATATAGAATAACATATGTAATACCAGGAAGTCGAGGTTTCTATGAGCCGTAGTTTAGTGAAACCTGGCTGTATATAGTTCCTAGTAGATAACTTGATGACTTTTCATTCGAAGCTCTTTAAATAAAAAAGGCTTAATATGAGTTAAAACAATGAGAGACCTGGTAGGTAAATGCCTTTTGGGTCAGTGAAGATTGGCTCAATCAAGACCAAATTTAAAAATTTTCTGTATTTTTTTTTAGCCTAAATTTTCCTAATTATTATACATTTTTCCAATTATTCTACATTCTTAGCCCTTCCAAATTACAAAAAAAAAATAAAAAAATTTTATGCTTATACATTCCTTATTTAAACCAACCGCAAACAAAACAATTGTTCAGTTTTTACCTGAAGTTTCTGCATCTCCGGTAGTTCTAAGTATTTAATGATCAAGAATTTAAGTTAATTTTTACATGAGTTTCAACAGTCTAAATTTTCGTTTAAACTCCATATTTTTATGTCTATTTTGGACCAGTTTAGGATCAATTAAAGCGAATGGAACAGTTAAGCTGCATGTCATTTCAAACTTCTTGAGTTAAAACTATGATAAGAATATAAATTGAATCATCAGTTTTCTATGGCCCACATTTACTAGATCCAGATTTTTTGGACTTGCGCACATTCGTAAACATAAAAATCTTAAAAATATTTAAACTTCGTGTGCATGTGTTCCGTACATATTCCTTAATCTGATCGAACATTCCCCCCCCTACTAGTGACTTCATGTATGCATTTATATTATATATAGTATAGTGTTTGAATACTATAAAGATGGGAGCTTCAAAATTGGGACTAGATCCATATAGGATATTTACTTACTATTCTAGTTTACTCTATAGGGCGGTATTAGAGTTTGAGGCTATAGAAAATCGATTTCGATTGTGCAAAGCTTTTAAGTTTATTAAATTCGGTAAATCCACCGTGCATTGGGTCCATTATCCCTTTTTGTTGGATTTCAAAAGCCATATTTCCGATTTTCTGTTACTTAATATTACCTAGTGACATGCAAATAAGGAATGAAGAAAGACTTAGTAGCTAGAGAGAGGTCTGAACTGTCTTCAGTTCGCTGGGTTATATATAGTTGTTTTGAGGATAACTTTGTCATTTTAAGATAACTTATTCCATAAATTCCTAATTAAATTAAATAGGAGCGTAAAAAATCCTTCCCTATCTCGGTATCAAAGTAGATACAAGGCGTTCCGGATTAAATTCGGTTTGGTACAGATTTCCCATGTGAATCCCTGAGGCTGTGTTCTTGTATTGTTTGCTCTTCCCGTTCGTATCGATCAATTTTCAATTTGTTTTCAATATTTAATAAATTTTGATGGGCGACTGAGGGAGAGAAAACTAGGACGAAAGGTGAAATATCCTTTTTCTTATATAAAATAATAAAGATCCTGGCGATGCAGAAAAGTTGGCCAGGCGCAAGATCTTCGCTTTTACACGAAACAGTAAAGATGTTCGCGATTTTCTGTCGTAGAGTCATAGATCAATCTATCTAACTCCCATATGGCGAATCAAAATGACTCAAAATCGCCCCTTTTGCATTAAGTCACTTTCGGGTCTTCCCAGGCACGCGACTGTCATGTGGTCTGTGGCGACGGCAGCAGGAAAAAGCCTGCACTTGCAGGACTTGCTGCTGGTTTATTCAATTTTCCTCGACATTAATCTTGATTAGTCGATCTGGTTGAATTGCGAACTTGAACCAGAAATTTACAGTCGATGGATTAGGGCTTAACGAGAGTAAGTTTTTCGTCCGATAGTCAATTCTGGACAAAGCTAGACCGAATGCCGTGATTCGTTAGAGATATTCTGAGCGTTTACTTTGTGAAGTTACGAAACAGCAATTTTACAATAAACTCATCTAAAAGCTCTGGAAATGAAGAATTTGACCTGGAACTTGAAAAGACCACTCAGCGAGATTTGCCGCATAAAAAGGATTTTATGAATATTTATGTGAATTCGACGGTACTAATTGAACTATCATAAGTCCCCTTTCTTGTTATATATAACCGAAAGGAAATCGGGAACACCCCTTACCCCACTTTAATCAATCCAAAAGGCATAACGAGAAACAATAAGCCGAAATACACGCGTCACCAAGTTCACTTGCTGATGTCTTTCCGAAAGTGAAAATTCACCCTTGGGGTGGATCAACGGGCAAGTGTTCTCCAGGGCAGCATTTAGGACGTTTTTGTTTCTATTTACATTCCTTTTGCTGTTAGCGAATTATTACATAAATGTATATAAACTTGTGTCTCATCCAGACAAACTTAAAAAAAAAACATGATTCGAGGTCCTTTAGGGAAAAACTAGGAAAGTCCGAGCAAATTTATATACACAAGTTTACACGGGTAGCGGTGTCGTTGGTCAAATTTTAATTTCCGACCATTTTTGGTATGGGCCCTAATTTTGGAACTTCGGGTCTAGTATATGCGCAGTTCACCCCTGTATAGACTTTGCACCCATATAGGTACAGGGTCTGAGGGTTTCTCTAAGCTGTCATTACACAGCTTCAATCAGTGGACTGGTGCATTGTTGTGAAAAGTCGCTAGAAGCGGGTTTGTTTGATTAGAAAAGCCGGTCCCGTTTTGTCCCTAATCATCGGTTCCAGCAATGAATGGATTCAGTCCGATGAAAGACCATCAAGACCTGCCTTCCTTTCATCTCCCGATATAGAAATGTTATGGACAAATGTTCGGGTTTGGGATATGAAAGGGTGTATTTTGTTCGGGGGAGTTGCCATTATTGTTTAATAAGGTGGTTTCATTCCAAGTCAAGTTTCTTCTTGCAGTGACAAAGTTATTGGAAGATCAAAAGGGACGCAGAAATGGAGCTCTAAACCGACTGGATGTCTAAGCTGGGGAATATTCCGGAATATTCAAACTACAGAAAACGAACTGGAAACCGTCTCTTCCCATTGATTTCTAATTGGTTTATGCGGTAATTGAGCCGCTCTCTAGAGGTTTCCGCATTTTTTTCTGTACGTTTATCAATCTCAATTTTGACGGGAAAACGCAAAATATACAATATACAAACTGTATAAAAGTTTATTTCAGGTATTGCTCGTTTCGTACTAAAAACCTGCATTATTTATATTAATATTTTCGTTATTTGTGGATTCGTAATAGAGAGACAAAAGGGTGCTGATCAACGTCCGTCCAATTGAGAACCCATGACTTTATTGAGGAGACCGATGATTGAAATTGACTCACAACGTGCACGACTAGATTATTCTGTAAGGGGTAATTTTTCAGCGATACAGATGATCCATCATCTGTTTCATATAACTTTTCAGCTTTCCGTGTTACGTGCTCTTTTAAATGTCCAAACCATCTGCCGGTTTTCGTGATTCACCCACAAACACGCGCCAGCCATTTGGCGACCACCTATCTACCCATTCGATCATAAAACTATGAAAACGTTCGGCGTTTTAACTTTTTTATGATATATTTCATAGAGAACATACATCATATTATACGATTTTGTAAAACGGCTTAATGTATCGGGTCTGTGTAAACTATTCAAAAATTTCTTGTCATTTTCGAGAGCTCGCATCGCGGAAATGCTCCTTCGACAATTTATATACTGAAAAAATTGTTTAAATCTGTTTCTTCTGGAATTCGGCCCGAATATCCGTCGACAAAAGCTATTTTTTGCAGCTCGATCTTCGACCTTGATCCCAAAAAAAAACGGCCCTCCAAGACCTTTTTAATTTATTTTATTAACGCTGTTTAATTTATATTTTTATTTATGGACTTCGCCTAAGGCATTGCCGAGACACAGGCCCTCAAAAGTCGCAGCCATTCTTGCCGCATCGACATTTTCCGCGAGGAATTTACCTTTTAGGTAAACCAATTTCCCTGCGGGAAACGTAAGTCTGAAAGAAGTGAATTAATTAATATTCAGAAGCTGTAGAAGAATCATCCAATCCAAACAAACTAATTACGTCTATCAGTTTCAATTATCTTGCTAATATAACGGAGTGTATAGGCAGATGGTCCCCGCGGGGGGCGCCTGGTGCACCCCTTTTTAGAGGAAAACATCCACCTAGGGGTCTCAAGTGCCCGTTGACTGCGAATTCTTGTTGTTTCATCTGACTGTGACGACTTGATGGGGGGTAAACCCCCGCACATATTCTTTACGAATCATTTATTTATATATCACGTTACATCGAGAATTAACCATGATAACTTAATTTACCACTTATTTTGCACTAAAAGTTAGGTGTTTTACCATGAACTAACAACTGCAGTTGACGTTGGCCAATTTTACAGAGATCAAATTTCTATCAACATGCACCAATCAAAAATTCTTATGTGCATTTAGATACAGAGTGAAACAACTAAATTGGATTAACTCCATACCTGCACATATTAGCATATGTGGAAAAAACACTGGAGCGCGTCAGTTTTAGGTCCTAAAATTACGTTCCATAACTTAAAAATTTTATTACTAAATTAAACCCCCTTTACGTGACAACTGCAACCCCCAAAATTTTAAATGGCAAGTTAGCACGTATCACATCTAAGTGGAAGACCTTTCCGTTCTCTATCCAAACCTGCTATGGCTTTGAACCTTGCTGCAAAGAATCATAAAAAAAATAAACTCATGTAATCGACGGCACTCTCTGTAATAAACTTAAAACTTAATAATTAATACCAATTTCGTTGTTGATAATGCAGCAAAGCAATTTTTAAAATCCATCTCAGCCCTTCACGAGGGGTTCAAAATGAAAGCCTCGAGGCCCTTGATGGAACCTTAACCGTAAACAAGAATGTCTCCTAACGTTCATCAAAGTTTGACGTGTAACCGATGTAATCATAAACGTTATTCTTCCTTTTAAGCCAAACAGGTCGCATGGTTGGATGTGTACATCGTAACCTTCACACATCGCCATAGGAAGAACTCTGATGGAGCAAGATCAGGTGATCGTGCTGGCCGTTCAAGCGATCCCCGGTCTCCTATCCACCGATTTGGAAACGTTAGGCCGGGGTACATTGAGATTAATTTTTGTTATTTCACTTCATTACCATTAACGAAGTGAAATTAGTAAGTTTTCAGTTTGTTGTCGATCATTTCGTAAGTTACATTTACGTATTGTCTTTTTACGTAACCGCTAGAAATTTTGAATGAACAATGAAAAGACCTCTTGAATGAGGTATGACAAACCCAAACGTTCGACTTAAAAATTTGGGGGTTGCAATTGTCACGTAAAGGGGGTTGGATTTAGGGATGACATTTTTGCGTTAGAAGATGTAATATCAGAATCGAAAATCGACGCTTTTTGTTTTTTCTTCGCATATGTATGTCGCAATATACAGGTATTGATTTTATTCCCTTTGCCCGTTCGGTCCTGTATATAAAAAGCGAGATATGTCTCTCGGTGATGTGGAATTTGCCGTGTTCACCACATAGATTTTTTAACGCTAAAAAATCAGCATTGGAACGATCCTCCCCTCAACAATTGATAATATAAAGAAGACCCAGAGCGTACATAATGTGAATTTATCGATTCGGTACACCACCACCCAACAAACTATATCGCTGCTAACCCCTGAGGATTTGGTACAAACTGTTTGTCAATTCATAAAGTAAATTATAGAATACAGAGTACGCCTCCAAATAAAAGTGATTTGAAAATTAAAAGTGACTTCTCGCAAATTCGAGAAGTATAAACCGTATAAACACTCAATCATTGATTTCCAGCACTTCTCGTGGTCGTTTTACTCTTGGACGAAGCCATATTTGAGAGAGTTAGATGCCCAGATACAGATGCTTTTAGGTTTCGTGTTCATTCAGATAATTGCTAAAAACTATGTATTGCAAAAACTCTCCATTAACCGGGTGCGGTAATACACCCTTAAAACTGTCCGCTATTTTGTTCTCCCTGTTGTGTAAACTGCCTGGCTTTCCACCCTAAATTATTATTTCCTTTGTACTCGCCGGTCTATGAAGCACACAAATCCCATTCTAGACACATCGCGAGATGGATAATTACGCGTCCGGCGATTAGAATATGCTTGCCAGGAATCAACAGGAGCCTTTGTATTGCCGGTATTGTGTTTATACTAATTTTAATTCTGTTTACCTTCCTTATTAATTTGGTGGTTTCCTTTTTGAAGTTTTTGTTTGCTGATCAAAATTTTCGGTTGTCGGTCAATATTGACTGGAAAAATCAGAGAAAGGATCGTTCTGGTTGGTTAGTGGTAGATATGCGGAGTCATGAAACGTTCGATTGCCGAGAAACAGGTGCCGTCTTCGACAGGGTATTCCGGGAAGAAAAGGATCTTTTCGGCCTTCGTGCAGAGGGTCGAAATAAGAAAAAACATCCGACGTATTGTGCGCCGAAGCTACTCAGAGGCAATTTGCCCTTGTGATCCACAAATTTTAACTTGTGAAAAGTTCTATTAAATGCATCGAAATTCATGCAAATCACATTTAATTAAAAAAATTTGCTCATTTATAAAAAAGCTGTGGAGGATTCTTAATGTGAAGTTGTCTTTATCTAACGACTGGTACAAAATGTATATGTATGAATGTGTTGCTAATTGTAAATATAAAAGTATGTAGGGACCCTTTCTCAGATGGGAAGGGTCATGAAGCATAAGCGGCTTGAGGTCGGTACTAAACCGACACTACTGGAAGGTTTATTAAAAAGTTGCAGGATTATTATCGTGCGACACTGATTGTCATTCAGGAATTTTTTTCTATCAGTATGAACTGAGTCACAATCAAATAAAACATATTTTTTCGCAATGTTTGATATTGTCGAATCGATTCGTGAAATTGTTTCCTTTAAGGCTCCATCACCGCCTCCGGGAAAGTACAAGTGGCAAACGATTGACTTCTTAAATCTAGTTTGCTCATCGCCTTCACTTGGGATTTTCTCTACAAATCCTCTTCATGTTCCATATCAGATCATGTTATTACGTTCACAGAAGCTTTTGAAAAAATCTTTTTTCTCTAGGGATTGTTCAATTTGTAAAACCTTCGTTTTACAAGTATTCGGGAACCATGAATGAATATCATGTCATCATGTTTCCCTCTCATATCAGAGAGTGTGTGCGCCCATATAATAAAACTGTGAATAGAGCAATATACATAGATTCCTTGAATCCAGTATTAAATTTAAACGTCTGATTCCGGTCACTTTTTTTGTGACGGGACTGTACGGGGTGTTTCACAAACATATGGACACACTTTGAGAGCACGTAGAACTCATAAAAACAACTCCTTAGATCGAAAAAATTTAGGTGCAAATTCACTTCGTTTCCAAGAGACAGAATGTTGAATTTCTTTTTTCTTATATTTCAAAAATTGAAGTAAGGAAACGACATTACGGGCATGCTAAAGCGAAATAAATGTGAATGTTCTGGAATAGGCAGGATATTTCCATCTGCACCAGTGAGGTGCGTGCGGTCATTCAACGGGATGTTTATAATGCGAATATATTTTTTTGATATTCCATAAATTCTCAATAAAGAAAAGCCTCTTAGTGTTTTGTTGCTCGGGTAGCTGTTTTCAAAATAAAAAAAAAAGTTCTCGTTCCTGCGCCTGTCGAAAAACCGGCATAGCTTTCCAATTTTCTTAATTCTTTGGGAGAAATTAAGTTAATTTTCTTTTAGCAGTAGGAGAGGACTTGAAGACAATTATGCGTGAAACACGCCTCATCGCAAAACAATTCTCTCCCTCCAAATGGTCATATGGTTCCTTTAAATTCTGAGCCATTTGCACATGTAGAAACGTTGGACGGCCGCACGGACACCATAGGCGTAGGTAGAAATAATCTGTCTACCTCAGGACATGTATATCCGTGTCTCTAATATCATGGCCTTACCCGAAACCGTTTTTGAAATATTTAAAAACTATTTAAAAAACGAAACTAAACACTCTGTATTTTGATAACGAAGCGATGTCGGACTCAACTTTATTCGATATAAATGCTTGTGTTTAAGAGGTCACATCCCCTAAAACTTCGTCGGTATGTTTATGAAACATCCCGTATATTTTTCCAAAAGTATATAGAACTGCACTACAACATATTACGATATTTTCCATATTGTGTATTTCTCAGAATTTTGCCTTAAGCAGTCATCAATTCCAGCACTTTTTGGACATTTCTTATTCTCTTTTTAACCCCATCAAGTGTTTCTAAAACAGAATGTGTCAGACTCATTTATGGTAGGAAATCATCACCGGACACGTCACGGTCAGGTCCGATCATTTTACATTGTTAACCCACACTAGGGGGCACGGTCAAATCACGGTCAAACAACGCTATTAGGCTTAGATCGTCATGTGAAAACAGGTTTTTAAGAGCAATCAAATCCTCCTTATGGCGGAGCTTACATGATATCTTGCATATGTTGATAGAATTTCAGTGTTAGCATCGGTAAGGAGTTCACGTCGAGACCTGCAGAGATAGCCAAAGTGGGCACTTTTACAGGAAAGCTCTTATTTTCAGTCAAATTAAAAGAAAACTGATGTAGGTATTTGAGCCTCAATTCCTGGGCGAAAGCTAACCGTTTAAACCATGTTTTTATATCTATCAGTCGTTTGGAGCTACAGTGTGTTCTTTAGAAAATGTTCGTTTTTTAAAAGTGTAAAACTTTTCGTATTAAAATATTATCAAAGTCGGTTTTTACACAGACTTCAATGAGCTAAGATTGACTTCTAAGCAAAGCAACAGTTTTGAAGGTGTCAAGAAAAATCATAAGTCGGTTTATTGCAATTGTAACTTTATATTATTGTTATACTTTGTTTTTATAAAAAGCATTAAAAAATGCCATTTTCGAATTATTTTTCAAGCAGGTTCTAGGGCGTTAAGGCAAATTAAACGGCAAATGAGTAAGCTGACATTTAGATACTCATTTAAGCACACATCCAATACTTTTGAACTGGTAAATCCTTACTTACTTGCGAAACTACCTATGACATAAGCAAAACGACAGCAAATGTGTTGAGTAATCGGAACTCAAACCACGTGACTCAAATAGAGCTTCTGGGCACTAAATAAAAATCAAAACGTAACTTTGGTGGGAGGTCCATATTTCAAAACAAAAACATAAAATTTTGAAAGAAATTGAGTAACTTTGTCCCAATTTCGCCGACCTCGTATCTTTTATGATTATAAAGTTCCTCATGGTTGAACTCTAGAAACGGACGACCTGGATGGGATAGGATAAGCACATAAACAAAGAAACTTTGGAAAAATTTTGGGACGAGAATCCGTGCAATAATGGTGCTTTTTTCAACGGCTGAATTTAGTTGTTCTGGCACGACGAGATTTTTTCACATTTTAACGTAATATATTTCACCCAATGAAATACTGTGAAAGCAACGCGTTCGATTTCAACATAGTTAGGACTTTAAATGGAAAATGTGAATTCTCGTCGAACGAGGTAGGTTTTCCCTGTGGCAATTCAATGACTCCCTAGGTATTTAATTTCCGTTTTTTTTCGTCAAATATGTCAACTTTCGGAACCGAAAGTGGTCCGTAGTGACTTCTTTCACGTGAAGGCACCACATACAATGGCGGAACAAATTTAAACACCATGTAAAACAATTTAAATGCCGCCCCAAACAAAAACAGTAACCAAACCGACTTTTTCACATTTTTCCCGACAAGTTTCCATAAATAACCCCAAGGAAAGTTCATTTTTCCCGGCAATATCCTCGCTTATCGATACATACATTCCTCCGGCGCTGACAAAATGGCCCGACGACTTGGGGAAGCAAATGAGTCGGGGGGTGCGGGAGGCTTTTGGATGCGTGGGGAAAGCGGCGGCAATGTCGACATTCCCCCCGATTGAAGGGGGGAAAGGGACGAAGCGTCGTTCGGCGGTTGTATAGGCCGCACCCGTGATTACCAGAGGGTGCGTTTACAGGGATGCACCGAAAGATTCGGTTTTCTGGATATATTTTTCTTCCAAGTTCGGAGTCTGCTGCTGAAATTCTCCATTAGGCGGCATAAATAAAAATTTAATATAAATCACGCCCAAGAGTTACAAAACTTCCACTAAATCACCCTCTTGTCGATTGTATGTAAATCCATAATGGCTGCAAGCGATCCATTGCGGGACTCCGCGATTTCCACACTTAAACCCTATAAACTACATATAAATCTGGGCATCAATGCAAATAAATGTGTCGGGGTGATTTAATTCGATAAGTACAAGGCAATAAGGGATATATATTTAAATGGAGCGAGACGATATAAATACGGCAGATCATGAACGATAAAAGGAGAAAGCTTAGAGTGAATTAAGCCTGCAACCCCCATAAAAGTGTATGTGTATGGTGAGGCACAACTGGCGTCCGAAAGGAGTTTTTGAACTTACACGACGAGTTTAGCCCTCGCCTGGTCGTGGCCCGCGAAACCAATTTAAAGTGTCGAATTGTGGCTCAGTTAAGAGGAAAATTCGAATTTTAATCCTGCATTTTTAGAGCCAATGAAATTTCGACGGTTAAAGGAGCCTCACGTTAAATTTAATGCGGCAAAAACTCCCCTGTCCTATCAGTGACAAAGTCGAAATAAACGATGCCTCGCAGAATGACTTTTAGGGGTGCTAATGCTCAAATGGAACAGAAAAACGCACCATCTGTTGACGATCCGCCGGCTAAAAGACCTCACTAACTTTTTGCATATTACACTTAACTCAATTTGTCGCCGGCAGTTACCAAATGTAATATGGCTTCAGTTTTTTTTATTGTCGTATCCACCTTTCAAACAGGGAGAGAAAGAGGGAGGAACGAAACATTCAACAGAAAAAAAAATTTTTTCAATTATCCAGTTTATTGTTTCCTCTGTATTTCGCTTTCAAAGGTTTCCTCAAACAATTGCACTATACAAAGTGATTGCCAATTAATAAGTTTATTGTTCTCGCCCAGTAATTATTGTTCGCGAAAGTTGTTTGACACGTGCTTTTTAGTAGTTTCGAAATGTCCACATCCGAAAGTCCGTGAACTTTTGGACATCGCCACTTGTGGCATGCCGACCATTGATGGTTGTTTCACGGGGACAAAAAGCGACATTTAACTATTTCGGAATTAACAACGTTAACGTCTACGACCGCGCGTGAAGAAGGCAAAGAGAAGCAACGCTCATTTTCGCGATCTCCACCGAAAGCTGCTACAGTCTAAAGTAGTCATATTATGCCACATTTGCTAGATTAATATTCAACATAAGGGCACCTTATGTCATCTTCCATTAATCCACGAGCCTTTTCATGTCCATTAAGATGTTTCGAATTGATAAAAACGCACAAAAGCAATATTACACCCCGTTGCTGGACTATCTAATGACTGATGGCATACTTTGGAGTGCCTCTACTTACGGTCAATGGATGTTTAATATTTAATCATTTGACTGGAAATATCGCTCAACTTTGATCTATTGCCTTGTGGTTATCACTGTAACTGATCTGTTTTGGGTATGCTATTGGAAAATTACAGAAATTGGAACGGGGTTGAGTCCGAACTCTTCTAAAGGTAGCCCTTTGTGTTAAAGGGAATTGTGCGCATATTTTGCATTCGACGTGTGGTTTAAGAAGCACACCGCCTCATCGTCTTCTATCTTCGCATGTAGACCTACAGGGTGTCCCGTTGAAAGCCGCGACTGAAGATCATTCAAAAACGATGGGTTGTGTGAAAAAAAGTTGCAAATATAAGGTGTCCGGTGAAGAGGGGGAACTTTTTACTTAGATAGAAGGATTGTTGTGAGTTTTAAACAGAATATGCATTGCAAAAGTTTTTTTAAGCAAAAAAAAATGTAATTATCTTGACTGTATCAAAAATTGGACAAAAACCAAGGACAACAACAACGAAAAAAATTGTTCAAATAAAAGATATTTATTTTTTGGAGGTGTGCAAAAATCTGTGAAAAAATACGGGGTTGCCATTTGAAAAGAAAATCCTTTGAAATGACCTTAAAATGGCGTTTTGGCTAAAAGCCACCATCTTCGTGACATGTCCCCCTCTTTACCGGACGACTTTTATCTGAAACTTTTTTCCGTACAACGTATCTTTTTGAATAATCTTCATCGCAGCTTTAAATGGGACGCCCTGTATACACCCCGAGCATAAAATTAGGGGCACCTCCTAACTCGAATTTAACTTAATGGCCCACAGTTTAATCAATTTTTTTTCTCCTCTAACCTAATTTACTAACTTGGTGCGGCGATTTTGTTGTGAATGAACGATGAGAAAAAAATTGTTGCAACATTCGTTTAACCTCAACAAAAAGTTTTTACCGACTTCAGCACCGAACATTTCCTCCTCCAGCAGCCATAACCGCTCGTAGACGTTGCAGTCACGCTTCGAACCGAGTTTGGGATCTACGAAAGATTCTTGCTCCAGCATTTCGCGAAGCTCTCTGAGATTTCCAGAAGTCGGCACATGTCTCCGTGAGCATCGCTTTATCTCGTCCCAAACATGCTCAATCGAGTTCAAATACGGTCTTCAAGCAGGCCGGACGATTCGCGTGATAGGAACGTCGTTAAGAAAAACCGTAACCATGTGGACAGGGTGAGACCGTGCGTCATCACGCATCATCCATCCATCAGCTCTCCAGGAATGACCGTGAGTGAACAACATAGCTTTCAAGAACCTTTGTCAGGCACCTGGATGCATTTCTATTGAGTCTCTTTTGGGATAGAGACTGAAATTCCTAGCCATGTCACAACTGAGCCTCCATCCAATGGATGTCGGTCATTGTCGCCATGCTTTTACACACGTGTCGGAACTTGAAAGACAAAACTGAGATTCATAGGGAATTGATATACGATTTGAATCTTTTACTGTCCGAGCCAAATGCTCTGGTGCAAAATTCAAGCTCGTAATCCGATGTTTGTAACAAAGCTGAGGCCCTGTAGCTCTAGTTCGAGAGCATAATCTAGTTACATGAAGAGCTAACTAACGGTTTATTCGTTTACGATTACATTTCTCACTTCTTGCAGTCAAGTTCGAAGGGAGACTGCTGTGGCTTTTCGGTTCTCCAAGGCAATCGAAACGAGAAAGCGGTCATCTCTACCCGTCGTAGTCCTCCCTCGCCCTGATCCGGGTCTTCGCCTGAGCTGCTCAGTTTTTTCGTACCGCTGAAGCACATGTTGCACCCTAGGTAGACTTACTCCACAGTTCCCAGTAGTGTCACGCTGTCCTCTACCATTTTCTACATCCGCCACGGTTCATGCCGCAACGGCAACATTTATGGACGTTTTAACGAAAGGACAAAATGACAATGATGATGAAATCAGCCATCTAATTTGCAATGTACAGATAAAGACGCAGAATAAGAAAGTGCTGACGATATTTCAGGAATTTTGATCGGAAGTCGCTTTTTTGTCGCACGCCCATCAAAACTTGTGATCAGTGTTTTAGGGCATTTTAGATAGTTGAAGAAAATCCCTCCCCAGCTGAAAAAGTACCCCCCTGAATTTGTTTGCACGAATTTTGAGTAATTTCTCAAGCAACCCTAACTTTATGCTCGTGAGCAGTTTAAAATTTGAAAGTATTTCCTACGAATTTGTAAATTTATCTGAAAGGTTCTCCAGTTCGAAATGTGACTGGCTAGTGAATTTTACTTGTCAGTAAAATTCACTTCATATATTACAAAATTCAGAGTTAACGCTGGCTAGGTGGTAAAAAACATTTCATTAAGCTCTACCCACGTTCATAAATTGGTAGACCCAAAATCCCGACCGCATCAACCTAATTAACCTCTCTGTGAATGGAAACTTTGGCGAATCAATTAAAAAGTGATAAAAAGTTTGAGGGGCGCTATAAAGAGTACTAATATAGCCCCAATTATTCCTTATAGTCAAGTTGATCCGGAGCCCTTTGGGTGGATAAATGGGGTCAAAGGCAGCCTGACATCGCTCTCATGAATAAGGAAACACACACTTGCTCCAACACCCCTCTTACAGGGACATTCGCTAAATGGATAGGGATTAGTTGCACTTGGTGGTGGATTTTGTAGGGAGTCATGGTGATGATATATGGAATGCACTTTAAGTAGCTACTCTCATTGAGGGAGTTTTCCCGCACGGAGGGGATGATCCCGTTTTTTAAAGTAATGAAAAATATTGGAGTAACGTGTGATTGGATATAACTTTTGCATATCAGCCAACAAGTATTTTTTAATTTTTTTGAATATTAATAATTAAAGAGTTTTACTTCTGGGTCTCAAAAACGTACGCCCAAAACCGAGAGGAAAAGCGATCGATTCGCGATGGATTAGTGATCGAGAATAATTTATACAGTCCGAACCTGATTTTAGTTTCCATTTAAGAAAAAACTGAAAAGGCGACAGCTATGCTAATAACTATTTCATATGTATTATTAATTTAACAAGTAAATAACTTAACACGCACATAAAAAAAATTAGTTTGTTTCAGTGTACCCTGTCACTGAGGCGTGGATAAGAGATTTTTTTCATCACTTGTTATACGTTTCTAGCCGGTAATTTCTAGTTCTGCTTCTGACTTAACCTAAAAAATTACAAGTTTTTATTCTAAATATTGCGTTTTTTGCCCTATGTAAACTCCCCACGTTTGCTAAAATAGATATTTACCTATTTAATTATCTTGTTCTTGCTTTAATAGGATATATAGTTGATATATGGCACAACATTCCTTCACTCTATCCTTACCAAGGCTCATTACATGTTCCTCGGCCTGTTATAAATTCATAACTGATAAAATTGTCAAGTGAATACCCACGCCAGGCATTAGTTAATTGTTGGAGCTTGCACTTGGCTGGAAATGCTGCACTTTAATTGACATGTGAATAATGGGTGGATGAATGCCGCCCACATATTATACAAAATTTTTATTTTGTAATCGATTATTGAACGGGGTAATCTCCTATATCTTATCGGTATAATCTGGCATGTATTAGATCATAATGGAAGCAGGTGGTAAATTTCTTTCATTAGTTAAAAAATTATATCAATAACACTACAAGTTCTGGTTCTGCAGACCTAAGCGCGGCTTGACTAAATTCAGAATTGTGCCGTTTGCTTGTGATTTTTCATCACGCAGTAAAATTAGCGGTAATCATGCGTCAAACTAATTAGGAAATGAGATTTTGTGAAACTAGGGCCACATCCGCGAGCTTTCTTTCGCTCGCCAGGCTGAGTGCTACTCGTAACAGAAACCAACGAAAATCCTATCGGGGACACAAATAACTCATGTTTTCCAATTTTGACGAATCAAGTTTGATTAATTGAAACTGATGATCGATAAAGCTTCACCCCGCAACTAGCCGTGAAATGAATCTGGATATCTTCATTTTGTAACTCGGTAAACAAACGGGACCAGCAACATCAATGTTTGTTATAATTCTATAGGACGCAGCTTCAGTATGTTAAAATGTACGCAATTTTCCTATGAATTTTTCACGCCACATCAAAATGATAATCATGCATGAAACTCGTTAGGAAATACCATCTTGTATCACTCTTGTCATTTTGCGAGTCGTTACATAAAACTATGCATTTCCTAATTGGTTACATAAATCACTGTTGCGTGCATGCCATGAGATACGTTTATGTTCGGTCCAACATGATACTATAATTAATCTAAGCAAACCTTTGAAGGGAATTTTGTGAACTTCTAGATTTTGAGCGCAATTCGTTGGTATTTTTCCAAAATCTGGTTTAAATTTTAGATAGATAATGTAATTTGATTCATGTTGCCGTGTGATTGTAACTGCTTCTAGCGTAACATGAAGGGAATCATTAGAATTTTAAGGAGTAACATAATAAGCGCCCAATAGTGCTTTTTTTTTGTTTCAGTTGACGATTGCAAAGTTCTCAAAAATTGTACATTAACTTCGACTGCACGAATTGTTGAAATTATCGCGATAATTGCACCAGTGCAAAATGTCTCGAAATTGCACCAGTGCAAATTATCTCGAAAATTGCACCAGTGCAAATTATCGGTATATTTCGTCAATGATTCGTGCAATGCGACAATAAGATACCAGTATTGCATGATTGAGGCAGGAAAGACGACAGATGAATCAAATCCTCACCGTCCGTATTAGGTACTGAAAAGTGTGCAATTAAATTTTGCTTGCAATTTAAGTAAAATAGTCAGGTTGTCAAGATATTTTACTTATCAGAAGTAACTTAAAGAGTTAATTTTTGACTTATCTCCCCATATCGGATGGAACCTCGAACACTTGAAAGGCCTGACAATCAAGATAGTTTGCACTTTAAAATAATTCATTTCGTCATTGAATTGGAATAGTAAAACATTATAAATTTAATTCTTTTTATCTGCCTTTACGCTGCAATTATTATTTTCTTAACAAACTTTTGACGAATGCCCTTTGATTGCATTTCAAGTCACCAGACTTTGAAAGACTTAAATGAGCAGCAAGGGAGAAAACCCAAGATCTATTGGTGGATACTCGAAATGTGGAGTAATAAATGCCGCTTCCACCCTGTGCAGTTCTAAGACTCCAATTAGAATACCGAACGAAATTGTGCTGAATTCTAGGAATGGCAGGGAGATTACGTAACGCGTTACAAAGTGGTTAATAATTGCATGTAATTTACGATCTATTGTGGTAATGCCAACAATACGGATGTACATACGTGTGTTGTTATTTCGAATTACCGCGGTTTCCTGATTTGAAAAGAAGGGCACACTCCTTTTCCCATTCATTTTAATGAATTCAATCTGCGGCGTTTAAAGAACTCGTCCTAGCACTGTTGTCAGTCATCGTGCCAAAGCTCTTCTCAAGTCTTCATAAACTCGGAGAGAATCACAGTGACGAAGTTAATCACCTCCTGTACGAACTACAAAAGGAACGGAAACAAACGCAAAAGAGAACTTTTCGTCTTTAGAGAGCTACTAACCGTATTATTCCTCTTTTAAAATGCAGAAACTTCGACTTAGATTAGCCGAGTTGACATTAATAATGCAGGAAAGTTGGAAAGATTTTCCCGTCTTTGGTCCTGAAAAATAAATTTCAGTTTTGGACGATGCTCGGAAGAAAGATTTGCCGAAGGAAATATACGAGCCATGGGGGAAAACTTTTGTTTGTTTTCTGGATGAAATGTTTCTCTAAATTCGTTTGGAACTTTAATACTTCTTTAAAAATCGGATGTCGATTCTCGATTAAGTCTCTAATTGAGAGTTAAGATGAATATTTCAGACATGGATGGCATAAATGGTTACATGTAGTTATCCAACCGAAACTCGAATACGCATCTCCGGAAACAGAAAGTCTTACACGTTAAAAGATCATAGGCCAGATACAAAACTGTTTAAGTCAAATGGGCGAACGGTTCCCTGTTCCCTACAAGACAACAAAGACAACAAAGGAACAAGGGTCGTCCCTCCCATACAAGCGGACCAATCAGTGTCGTGCACTGAAAAATAAGGGCTCGTCCTTAATAAAATTCACTTTTCTCTGTCAACACTGTTCGATGGGCGAGGTTAGTGGGAGTAAGGGTCGATAACAGGGACCTTGCGCCCTAAGGGCCACAGCGCTCAGTAGTCTGATAGCTTCGGGACTGGCCAGAGCGTGATGCGACGTCAGTTTGGAATATACTGACGAACACTTGGTACACGGAGAAAAGTGTCTAGTAAGTTTTAGAGAAAAGTTCGTGGCTAGTAAGAATCAGCATGATCAGCAAGGATAGGGAGTCTAGGGATATTGACATGTACAGAGTGCCGCCGATTTGCTTGGATGATATTCCAGAAATATTGTTGAGTAAGTTCAAACGTATCTTAAAGATGTTAGTAATTTAGGAAAAGGAACTTAAATGTCTTTTTTTTTAATAAATTTTAAGTAAGCTAAGAAAAGATCATTGGAAATTTGATTTTTTTACACTGTGCAGGAACGTGTTTGGTAAACTGATAGCAGAAGTGATCCGTTTTTAGCTGTGTTAGTTTTCGTGAATTCACAGGAACAGTTTGTCGACTTTCAAGTAAGGGTGTTACCTGGCGTATTTCCCCCCTACCGCTAATTTCTGGCGTGAGTGGATTTTTGACGTGAACTGTCAACTTTTTGACTTTAGTTTTCCCAAAAAATTCAAAATTCGGCGTGAAAGAGGGAGTTTTTGGGAAAGCGATTTTTACTCTTGTGACGCATGAATGGAAAGAGAAAAATTTGTGTAACTCACGAGTTAATGGCAAGAATTACCCAACGACTGCGTACCCATAGCTCAACAGTTATTTTCTACGTTGGGGAGAAAAAAATAAATACTTCTAAATTTTTCATTTTTGCCGAGTTTCATGGTTTTTACAATATCTACGTCACTCACTGGGACCAAGCTGTATTTTTCGCAATTTTCCCAAAATCGTTATTCAGTCAAATTATTCATTCAGTTGGCTCCATGCATGCACCCACAAATTCCAGGCTAACAGTGTGATGTTTCTTCACGATGGCTTCTACGTACGGATTTTTCAATAAATTATTTTCAGGTTTCAATATCGCACTCCCTTTCTCACATGATTCATGGTGCAAATCTTCCAGAGAATTATTAAAATCTCTGTTACTCGCACGATTTCATCCGAAAGGTCCAGGAATTAATTAAATTTTTATTTGACTTCCATACATGAAGAGTTACGTAACCAGTACCGTGTAGTTTATCAGAAATTACAGTATTTTTGGCATAAAATGTTTTCGGGAAAGAGAACAATCATTTTTCATTATTCTGAGCATGGATACCGACCTTAATTTTCTTAGTAATTAGCGAGGAAATGACGCAATTTTTTCCTTAACAAAAGGGTGCTTATGAGGACCTCTGAGCTAATTACAGGTTTAATCCAACCACATTTTTGGTCTATAGAAGTACCTCGTAGTTCTTACACTCTCTAGAACTAGTGCAACTTAAATTTGAACATCAACTGGTCTATCGTAAAACGTGCATTTGCCTGTTTAGTAAGTTTGAAAAAAACAAGCTCAAGTGAGATTGGAGAAACACAATAATATCCTGAAAAGTTAATGTCTTTAAGGGGATTTTAAATGATATTAATGGATTAAGGGTAATACTTATTAAGTTATTGTCGCCATATTTTATCAAGGAATTATAAACGTCGGAAACGCTGTAGAAATAATAAATAAATAAATTATGTTATGACTGAAGCAAGAAATAAAACGAAAAATCTTCAATACATTAGCGCACTCCGGTATGATTCACCGATCCTTACAATCTTCATTCACCTCCATAGACTTTCTCTTTGATAATTAATTATCTTGTGCGTTGGTCAGTTCCTAGTCGTCAATCCCTAATGGAAATGTTCTTCAGTATTGAATTTCCTGTTCGCTTTATGATCGGGATAATAAAGACCGGTTGTGTTTCCACGTATACGTGCGGTCGTTCTGACAACCGCTAACGGTGTCAAAACTCAAGCTACTGAGTGACGCCAACGGAAGGATATAGAGGAATAAATAATTTCCGTATTATTGAAATTTTGATTTTTTTTCAGCTACCATCCCCAAATGTGGCGGCTGCCATGAACTGATCTTAGATAGATTTATTCTTAAAGTAGCAGATAGGACGTGGCATGGCAAATGTCTTCAGTGCAGCGATTGCAGAATCCAACTAACAGACAAATGTTTCGCTCGAAACGGACAACTTTTCTGTAAGGAGGACTTTTTTAAGTAAGTATCAGATCTTATGTAATTGTGTAAAATCAAATGCTTAAATTTTTATTCAATTCGGCCATTTTACGAGAAACATATTTCTGTTCTAATTGACTTAAAACATGAATTTCCCGACAATATGTATATTGTTTATGCCTTTATGCTGTGGGTGCAGGCGCTTCGGCACCAAGTGCGCAGGTTGCGAGCTGGGCATTCCCCCAACTCAAGTGGTGCGCAGAGCCCAGGACAACGTCTACCATCTGCAGTGTTTTGCTTGTGTAATGTGTGCACGACAACTCAACACTGGAGACGAATTTTATCTCATGGAGGACCGGAAACTGGTGTGCAAGCCTGACTACGAGACTGCCAAATCCAAAGGTAAAACTTTGAAGTGTCCTCATCACTCATTTAAGATCACTCCCCGGCGTATTATTGTGTAAACCCGCACACAAGGAGCAGATACATGCATTCGATATGGATTATAAACGCACACACGAGCTGCATGCAATGAAAATCACACTCAAATCTAGAAAAAATGGGATTTAATTACATGAATCTCGTTGCCTTGACCGAATGAACAATAAATTTGATGTAAATGTGTGTAAATTCTTGCAGTCTTGAATGTAATTGATTTAATTTCAGCCGGTTATCGATACGTTTCATGCCGGCTCATTAGCATAGCCGGTCGCCAATCATTCTGGCTTTTAAAAGTAAATAAAAAGGTCGTTAAAAAAGTGTATTTGTACGATTTCACGCGCAATTTGACCAAACTAAAACGAATGTGAAAACGTTTTTTCATTGAAGTAAGTAGCTCTGGTCGAAGACGTATGCATATGTACACGTATGCCCATGTATATTCCGCTCTAAGCACCGATAAAAAATCGATTATCATGCGTATACATGCAAAAGTGCTAATTAGCTTATACATAAATGTCGGCCATTCTCCTATAAATCTGCACAAGAAATCGATAAATACAATATCGTAAGCGAGCAGTGCCGGTGGACAGCTCTGTATTGTATATTTCGCTGAATCACAAGTTCACATCCTCTTTGTAAATTGAAATCCCGATACTGCGGTACATTCGAAACATCATTAAAAAAAAAAAAAAAAAAAAAAAAAAAAAGTGAAAGGCACACCTAATGATAGTTAACATAAGATTTTAATTATGTAAAATGAGTAACCTCTGCTCATGTGCGCAGTTTTTATGAGCGCGGCAATTTTTGTCTAATGCTAATTGTTTCATTACTCACGTTATGAGTTATAGCAAAAAACTAATGACAATAACAAATGAAACGTATCTTTGACGTCTTTCGCAGCAATCTGGGTATGTTTTTTTGCGTAATTAGTGGTAATTAAATATATTCATTTATGCATTATCATTTTTTTTATTCGGCTGCATTCTTAATGTTGATTAAACCGGAATAGCGACAATTAAGGCAGTTATTATATCACGAATTTTTTATTTTGTAGTTTCATGGGTAGGTGGGCATGTGCAGGTCTGAACGTTTACGTTATTTTTCCGACTTTTACACTTGCCGGACGGTGCGCCCCTGTGTAATGCCAAATTGGTCGATTCCGTAATTGGAGAGCTTCGTTCTTCGATTTAAACCCGAAGAGATTCCTCAAAATCTGGCCCTTCTTCGCTGCGTCACGTGCGTCCCTGTTGTGACGAATCGAGATGAGCATTTTTACCCTCACAACGAAACAAAATCCCTAATTTTCGGTGGAGACTGAAGGGCGCAAAATACTTTCCTTCTGCTGCCGCACTTGGTTGACGCTACACAACGCGCACGCGCGCACGGACTACAGCGATTACAGTCCGAGTTTTTGTAGCAGATTTTAACCACGCATTCTACGCATAAAAGAATATTAGTTTGTTATATAAACTATATTCCAGAAGTGCTTTGTTGAGGGAATACAGGGTGTTGCAGTTTCATATTTTTTCGAATTTGTTTTTTACAGCTTCCAAAATTATTAAAATATTTAGCTCAAATTTCGAGCACAACTTACCTCTTACTGCCTAATACATGCGGTGCACAGTGCTAGATGGTTGTGAAAATCCACAGGATGATACTTTTTGGCGTTGCGATGGAATTTATCGCCCAAAATTTTTTTGCGACGCACCGCATAGTCCTCAATTTAAAAAATTCAAATTGTTTGCTTAATTTAGAAACTTTCATGTTTTTCGACTACTTTCGTATCGGTCGCCGTTCTTCAATCAATCGCAAAACGGTGAAGTAATGCGTGCTATTTTTTCATCGAGTATGTCTAATTGGTTTCTAACATGGGTGACAAAAAATGTCAGTAAAAACTGACATTACATTTTCTGACACGCTGTTACGGTGCAAACCGGAGTAAGGATTTATTCGTTAACGATCTGAGAGTAGAGCGGATTTTTAACAGAACAGAAATAAAAATGATGGGAGGCAAGAGGACAACGGCAACTTCAAAATCAGACCAAATTGAACAGCAATCATTTATACGATGACGAAATAACTTAAATTAATATCGAATAATTGTTATTGCAGAAATTGTTTGCAATGATCGCCATTTTGTTCAACGTATAAATTAGAATAGACGCCACAGAGACCTCCAAACCTCCATTAAATTCTGAGCAGTTATTGTAAGAGCAGAATTTCTTCTTCGCCTTATAAGTTCTCCTTGAGAGTTTACAGGGGTAGAGTGCACATTTTTCGTGATAAACCCCCATACATAAAATTCTAGAGGTTTTAGATCGGGCGATCGATGAGTCCAAGCAGTTGGTCCTCCACGACCTACCCGTCTCTGTAGATAGCTTGTGTTTAGTCGGTTCCTTGCCACCAAAGATTAATGTGGATGACACACCTTTGGCTGTGCTACCAACTTATGCTCAAAATACGAACTAAATATCTCAAGAACTTTGGGAGCGATAAGAGATGAATTGAAAAAAATATAAAACTTCGACGTCCTGTATTTCCTGAAGGAAGCATCTGTCGAATATGGCTTATATAACGAACTAATATTATTTTTATGCGTAGGACACGTGATTAAAATCCAGCCACAAAAAACCCGGATACCCTGTAAAATAAGGTATAAATTCTATATTTTCTTCTTATTTCTTATATTTATCAGCATCTCTTATCTTCATGACACAAGCATAATTATGTAAATTAATTAAGACACGTCGTGACTTTAATTTTAAATTAAAAATAACATGAAAGTAAACCCAGTTTTTTTATCCAGATTATAATTCTTAAATAAAAGTGGGCTCATTTTTACGCAGCAGTAGAAAAAAATATTATTTCTAACTCGTGCGGAAAGTGTTTTTCCCTCATTCGATCGCTTGCTCAAATTTGTCTTTGTGTACGAGCGTGTTTACCAATTTTCATATTTGTTCGAACGATAACTGTTTTCTGTTCGCGTGCGGAAAAGCACACTTTCCCGCACGGATTCCGGTTGCGAAGCGCAGGAAAGGGGGTTCGGTGCCATTTCCCCTCAAAAGATCACAATACAAATTTCCTATAAGTTGGTGTGTGAAGGCTTCCGCTGCCGAATAAATTATTTTCTAAATTGTTTTCCGGGTTTTCAAGTAGAGCCACGCTGCACGATATGCACCGTAGCTCGACGCTTCGGAGGCGGGGGGGAGGTTGTTGAAGGTTGGGGGGCCGTAACTCCTTCCATTATATCGAAGTGGTTTTGTTTAGAAGTTGTCGTGGTACGTGTCCGATCTCGATGGCCTCTCTAGTTTGCCTAGAGAGTACCGGTGAGGTTGGGTAAGATGTTCACCTAGTTGAAAATGCCCCCATGCCCCACCGATAGCATATGCTCCGCCACTAGTGAGTTTTCCGTTTTCTCCAATCTGCAACTCCTTTCATGCCTCACGACCTCAGTGCTGCCATTCCTAACTATACTTACGACTTTAGAACGGTAAGCGAAATTTCAAGTTAACCGCGAAAATATTAAACTTTACGCAGCCATAAGAGAAATTCCAGTGGTTCGGTCAAATCGTGGGTAAAAATTTATCTGGATAAAAAAAAATTTACTGATGTCAAATGAATTAAGGGTCAGCTATATTTAGCCTATAAGCTTGATCGTCGATCAATAAAACTCCCTTGCTCTTTTCTTGGCCCTTGACATGCTGCATTTGTGGGTAAAGGGCATCATAACGCAGAATAAAGTTTTTTCAATTAGACATTTTTGAAAACATATTTTTTTGTTGAAACGCCTCTATTTTATCATCATTTTTTCTTCACAAATTTTGGCGAAGATATTTTGGCGAAATGCGTAATTTTCCCCTTGAAATTTTCCTCAGGTTGCTTGTCTTTCTCGTCAGCTATCAGAACCTCTCCAGTCCTTCCCCTCTACTTGTAAAATCAAGTCACTAAAGCAAAAAAACAGTACTATAGGCAGCTCCAGTCACAATCGCAATGGCATAACATGTCTTTCTTAGTACAAGAAATATTTTTCAAGCTGTGACACGATCATATAGGCAGTGTGCCATTTCCAATTTTCAGCTGCGGAATGTCTGGATGGAGACCAGCCCAACAAAAGGCCTAGAACGACGATAACAGCAAAACAACTGGAAACTCTGAAAACTGCCTACAATAATAGCCCTAAACCCGCAAGACATGTCCGAGAACAACTTAGCCAAGACACGGGGTTGGATATGAGGGTAGTTCAAGTTTGGTTTCAAAATAGGTGAGTTGTCGAAGTCACTGTAACATTTGCTTTTGTCTGATCTAAATTTTCGCTTTATTTACAGGAGAGCAAAAGAAAAAAGACTTAAAAAAGACGCTGGTAGAACCAGATGGAGTCAATACTTTAGATCGATGAAAGGAGGATCCTCTCCTCGACACGACAAGCTATTGGACAAAGACGACATGAAAGTTGACCTGGATAGTTTTAGCCATCACGGTCAGATCGCAAATTCTCTCGACGAAAGAAAAAGTTTTTATTCAGAAACTTTTCAGATCTGAGTGATGATAGTTACGGCACAGTAGTTAACATGTCCATGGACCAAGACGGCTCCTCGCCCCACAGCGGAATAGGCCGGCCTATGTTTCTACATGGAGCTACTTCTCCCTCGTACCTACCTGGTCACACTCCCCCTCATGGGCACGACCACATGGGATATCCGGACCAAATGGCTGTTTACTCCAGTCTTCAAGGTCCTGCTCCAGGCATGATGCACGGGATACCTTCAGGAGGCCCTGATTCCGACATTAGCAATGACAGCAGTCCAAGGGGATACCCCGATTTTCCTCCCAGTCCCGACTCCTGGCTGGGGGAGCCGTCCAGCGCACATTACTGACCCAGCAACAAGGTCAAACCGAGATTGGTGCAAATGTACAAAAGTCATCGTGGACACAACAAATATCATTCTATAGATTTTATTGTAAATAAGAGAGACGACGATAGGATTTATGGGTAACTGACCTGAAGGTATAGTATGGGTAGGTTCTCCTTTTTTAGATTTAAAATTATGAATTTTCTTATGTAATGAGTGACTTTGATTATATAATATGGCAAACAGCCACCGGTTTACATTCACAGATCTTGAGAATCAATGATAAGTATTCTCAAAACCATGATTGTAGTTATTACGTCTCATTACCTGTACATCACCCTCTCGATTTATACCTTAAATTGTAAACCCAGAAGTGGTTTTGCTGGCTTTCGCGGAAGTACCCATGAAGATTGGATCAAATACACGACATCAACAGAAGGTTTTGCATAGTTTTTGCCTAAATGTAGATCATATTAAGAGTACCATTAATGGACGCCGCTAAGTGCTACCGCTAAGTGACTCTATACGAAGACGAGCATGATAAGTACCTAGTTTATTTTCTTTGATTCTTGGATTTTTTGAAATAGATGTTTACTGTGCGATAATGGAAAAGGAACTCTTTACTTAGAAAATCTCAATTTACCAAGTCTACGGATGATGAAGGAACTGGTTTTCTAATTGTCGTAATTTGACCAAATTAGTTCAAATGATTCTGTGTCAAGCCGGAAAAATACTCATCGTATTAATTATTTCAAAGATCTAGTGCAACTAGTGATCACGTCCATTCCAACCATCGAAATCCATATTTCCATTCTTCCAATTTCGGTTTAAAATTTGATTGCCTTCCGACGTTTGCGATTTAGCTACAGTGCCGATGCACTTGCGTCACCGCTTATAAATCATCATTTTCTATTTTTGGTATGCTATACAGGGCGTTTGACGCATGAACCGCCAAATTTTTTTTCTGGATTGGCGGGGTCATTCGCAAGATTTTAAGCTCCAATGACCTGCATCCGAAATACTAGAGCCACTAAGAAATTAATTTTTTTAGAGTTTTTCTTCAAGTTACCCAAAATCTCCCATTTAAGCTCTGAGAACTATTTTTTTTTTGTAATTGTATCAGTGTAATTTCTTTTTCGCTTTATTCTAGAACATTTTATGGTTTAAAATAAATCGTCGTTTCATGCAACGGTCCCCAAATCATTTTGGTCGCAACTCTCTAAGTTCCTGAAATGACTCAAAAGTAGCAAATAAGGATTTTTGCTGAAATACTAAAAAAACGCGTTGCGTTTGGCGTGCTGAAAATGCTGTGACTTGCACCTAAACCATTCAAGATAGAGGTTTCAAATTCCAAAATTTTCTCAAAAAATAAACGTATCGAATATATTTTCCTGAAATATTACTTTAATTAAATCTAAAAGAAAAACAACGAAATCGTAATATATTCAGAGATAAACTTTGGGCTATAGATCCCCCATCTGCATAGATTGTGGATACTAATTGGCTTAAAATGTACTCGACCCTCAGGTGGCCAAGATTTCCCGTTTTCCCTAGCAAGAGGAAATCTACTTGTCTTTACCTCGTACTGGTAACTGTACCTCACAACATTTCCTACACACGATTTCACGCTGCAACCAAACTGATTTTCTCGCTGCATCAGCTTTGACACATCAGGTCGCACCGTGGGAACACGGCGCGTCGCTCTATACTGTCGATGCAGAAGACGCGGCATAGAAACTGACCATTAAACACACGAAAAAATATTTCCTTCATGCCACAGCATTGGGACGGGACATTCCTCAATTGCTTTCGTAGAAAACATAGGCAGGTACTTATTGTATTTTCCTCGTATTTACGACCAGTGGAACAATAAAGTCCACCTTTACGTTATTTTATTTATTTTATATTTATCAAATCATTATTATGTGTGAAGGAAAAACCTACGTAAAAAGTGCTCTCTAGACATAACTCTCCTTCTTCTAGTACAACTTATTAAGTTTGTCATTATCGGCTTTCCTAGTCTTTGATCTGTGATCTTTAGTTATGTGTTATTATTTAATTTATTTGTATTAATCGTACAATTTCATCAAATTTTTAAACTGTACAAAATCCCAACGTGTAAATAGTAACAAATTAATTTGCATAAATAGCGTGCTGTCTGTATATACATAGATATTGTAATACTTTTTTATCTTAATTCTCATGGTAGTTAGTGTAAACAACAGAGTACTCTTGTATAATTAAACATGGAAAAAATCACTAATTTCGTATTAAAAAAAAAAAATTGGGATCCGGCTGATGACTTCAATTATTTCAAAAAGTGTAATTGACTTCTGTGAATTCTGAAATTATTAAAATAATCTAAATTAAGTGGAAAAGTTGAATTTAAACCATTTCAGCCATTTGGTATGAGCGCAGAAATTACCCCCTTCGACGCGTTTCAGCGGTGAATCGTGAGCTGCGTAAGTCATGGTTAATGAGGGAAACTTACGACAAGATGAGATGTAGAGTGAGTTTTCAAGCCTTCAGAATTTGAGTAAAACGCGACACTTTATAATTTACTATACGAGATTTAGTTCATTTATTTTTACTTACACCTTTACATTTAGTATGCCTAAGTAAATTTATTAGCTAATTTGATTTAAACATTTAAATCTCATTAATACAGATGAAGTTTCAGGATATTGCAGAAATTTAAAATCGAACTAATCAATTTTTGACTTTCATGTATCTAAATAGAGATATTTACACACAAAACTACTATTGTACATAGAGAAATTAGCGTAAGAGTCTTGGTATTAAGCTACTTCTAGTCACCAAATGCAGGTATTTTAAAACTAAAAGTTTGTAAACTAAATGTCTGTCCTAGTCGTCCTTAAATTATTGTTTATTTTAAATAAATTTTATTTACTTATTATTTCAAGTAGTTCATTTTATTTCATTCACCCCTTGAAAATTCCTCAAACGAAACGGGGAGGTGTATTTCGTCCTCCCTGAATAAAAGTTGAATCAATTTGTGAAACGTTAAGGGTTGAGGTGTCCCTCATCCTTTATGGTTGACGACTCAGTATATTTCTTCACAAAAATTGAGCAAATTCGCAGATTTTTAGATTATTTTAAAATCTACTCCTTATTGTTTAACAAAACTTTCATACACGAGGATTTAAACGTTTACCATCTGATCTCCGCGTTTTTTCTGTTCCTTGTTTGATCATGTTTTCAGGTTCAAGCACGTTCTCATAGTTTGCGACTTGTAAGGATTTCAGTTGAGATTTCGAGTCTGCACAGCGACGCAGCGGCCATTTCTAACTGCTTCTGGTATTGCAGTTACAATTGATGAGACACTTTGTCGAAGACTGAGAAGTTAACCCACGTTCACAACGGCTTTTACCACCACCACCACAATTTCATGTATAGCTTCGACTGAAATGGGCTAACGAGCGTGGAAATTGGAAAAATCAATGGAAACCCGTATTGCCCACAAGCGACTCGAGACATGAATAGTTTTCGGACAGCGAACGTGATCGGGTACGGACCCCTCCTCTGATGCTCAGAAATCGTAGCTCGGCCCAGGAAACTGATCTGTTCGGAGGCCGTCTGAGGAGGCATTTTAATGGATGTAGAGGATTGTTGAAACTTGAAGGGGACGCGGATGCGCAAATTTACGATCAATAAGTCATAAGGAAAATTATCTTTTTAAATAGTGCTGCTATTGGGCCAAATTTCTTGTGTTTGGATGCGCGACCTCATGGCGCAAAAATGATCCGCGATAGTTCGGAACTCCATGGTGCTTCGCAGTTGGCATGGCCGCCTCTATATCCAGACCTCACCCCGATGGACCACGCTGGGAACCGGCCACAAAGAGCCTTGAACTGTCGTCCTCATCGGCTCCACATACACTCCACGAACTCAGTCGACTTTTGGCGCAACTTTCGAGAGAAACTGATCAAGCTACGTCAACAACATGATCGACAGAATGCAAAACTGATGTCGGGCTGTGATTGAAGCCATATCGCCTATTGAACTTTCTCTTCTTCCTTGGCTGAAGGAACTGAATTTTTACTAAAAACACAAAAGGTGGGAACGTGGCTAAAACTGAAAAAAATATATCGAACCACGAATCAAAAACAAAAAACTAAAGTAAGATGGTAAACATTCAAATCTTTGTATGTATGTAAAAAGTTGGTAAATAAACAATATCTTTGAAAACAATCGCAAAATTTGTGAAATTCCGTAACTTCTGTGAAGCAGATTGTTTCCCTAACAAATTGTGATTACAATTTCCCTCGATTTAGACCTCATTTTCATTTACGTTGGCGGTAAAAAATCATCTACTTTTAAATTCAAGATCATGAGATACTAGAAAACACAGTATTACTCCGAACCAAACGTTCTACAACTCAGTGGTTGCCACCCCCCAGTATTGCTGCATCCGATCCAACTCAACAGAATCTACCAATCCCCTTTCGTGCATCACCGCAAAGTCATACTCCAAGTTGTAGGGCATCAGCCTCTGCAAACTACCAAAATAGGCGGCGTTGGGTCCACCTATAAGTTGATGCTTCTTGTCCAGTCCAAGACGAGAGCTGGATTTGGACAAAGACCTCGACAATACAGGGTTAAACGAACGTGAACTTCCGAACTGCTTGGACAAGAACGAACCACCTGGAAAGCGTGGAGAAGGACTCTTTGGGTTACTGGGTTGGTAACATGCGTTAGTTACACCAAATCTGAGACAAAGTTCTCAGTAGTGAGTAAAGCAATATCAGCTTTGAGACACGTAAAAATTTAAGGTCTCAAAAATGTAGAGCAAGCTCATAATTCGGTTAATGCAAATATTATCGGTTTTATGAGAGCATATGACGAACCAAAGTTATGATCTACTGGTTTGCGACTACAACTCACCGGAGGAACTGTTATTATTCTTGTCCGAAGAGGCCAAATGAGGACTACTCAGGCTCAGAGTTGGAGTTTTAACCCTGAAATGTTGGTTATTCTTCAGCCCTCTATTCAAAGTATTTAGCTCCTATAAAACAATAAGATAAGCAGAAGTGATTTATTTCTTTACGAGGTATCTAACATAAGCTTTGTATACTTTATGTTGGATTCTATGTTGTGTCAGCAGCCAAGAATCGAAAATTATCGCAAATATGTATTGAAAATACCTTATCAAACAGCAACTGCGTATTTTGCTCAAGCATGTATTCCCAACACTTAAATTGCTCTTCCGACAGGGCTGAATCCGAATCTACTTCTTTATTCTTTTCTTCTTCTCGTCGTTGCTTTAGAGCTTTAGCCACTCCTCGGTAGCTTCTTCTTTCTGGACTGATTTTTACCTGGAAACAGATTTCCTGTTTGTTGTAGTTGCATTACTCCAAACAGAAAGACGTCCAGATAATCGATGTCGCATTAAATGCGCATATTAAAAATTAAAAAAGATGCTGTGCGAAGTTCTCCATAATAGGAATTTAGGGCTTGTTCAATGTCCGACGTCCAAGATGGAATCGACCACAAGGTCTTTACATTTCTTGGTACAGCTCCTCCATAGAGAAAATGTGGATACTCCATCGCGCTAACGTCATTCTTATGCAGTTTAGCATCAGCAACTTTTACCACCTCGATCTATGAAATTAGTGCCTTTATCGGGCTCGATGGAGCTACAGAAAATGCTTCACTGGACCAAGCATTTTGGAAAGATGGAAGACTATGACCTAATAAAATCCCCACGTTACAAAAAATGCTACTTACCTCTACCGACTCGAAGAGTGACGGTGTCACACTCCTGAATAATTTATTGTCCGGCTGTTTAGCCAGCTGACTTATGAAGAGCTTTGAAGTTGAATTACAATCGCTGCAAGCATGTTCGCTCTGACCGCTGGGTGAGGATCTGCAACTAAATATTCAGCCCAACACTAGCTGGATGACTTCATCTAAAATCCCACCTATCTTCACCGACCATCATCGGGGGCGGTATAGGAATCTTGTCGACACAATTGAAACAATCGTTATTCAGGTTCTCGCAACAGCACCCAGGCTGGCACATAGAGTTAGTGCTTTCGCTTTGATATTTGTTTTTCCTAAATGTCTGGCGAAGCTCTCTCATAAGCAAATCCACATCTGAGCTTACCAGATTGAACTTCACCACGATTATGCTCAAATTCTCTTCGGCTCCTAAAACCAATTTCATTTCGATGAGTCGTGGTTGGTGTGGCAATTTGAATCGTACCGTAGCTTTGTGCCAGATCCTGCAAACGTTTGGCAGCTAAAATCACGTTCCTCTGGAGACTCACTTCTTTGATCGCATTCTCAGGACTCATGACATCCCACAGGTTTCTGTTCGCAAGGATCATATATTCGTCGTGTTCGTCCAGGAATATTTCAGTCATGTCTGGATCAGAAACCTGGACGTTATCATTATGTAATGTATCCTAATGTATCTCGTACTGTAATATACCGTGAGATTTACTGTGGAGTTTGTTCGTATTTGCTTCCGAATTTTGGCAGGCAGCAGCCTGATGGGGCCTTCACTCTTTCCTATCACGACCCTCATGTCGCCCATACTGGCAATTTTCATAACGTATTTCTTGAGACCTTCGACAAAACCATTATTGAATTCCGCACTGGTTGGTTTTGGTTTCAGTATGTGGACAATTACAGCGTTAATTCCTTTAAGAGAAAAGTTAATGAACCGACCATTGCTGTTCTGCTATACATGGATGGCCGAAGTCCCACATAAATTCGTTGAAAATTCAAGGAAATATTTTTCATGAAATTGCTCGAACTCGTCAAATATCGTTTTTAGTTATGCATTTCTTGATGCAACAGGCGTGTATACAGGGTTACCCAAGTAGCAAATAAACATATATTTTTTAATTTCTTTCTTATGGTACCCCATGTATATCGTGATGTTGTTGGGTTCTTTGAGAAATCCTGGACGTATTTCATGTAACATACCCACATCTAAATTTAACATTGCTGCATATGGGTAAGTTTTTCAAACGAGAAATTTACGTTTTTTTTTGTTGTTTTGCAGGCACATGTTCATTAAAGAAAACATTTTTTCATCGATCTCCCCTCCGCCCCTTAAAATTTGTGGTTGTACTTTTGGGACATCCTGTATAATCGGCCTGGAGTTTTACGAGTCGGTACGTGCGGATATCAGGCTAAATCAGACATGTAAATTATCACCACATTTCGTAAAGATCAAATTTTACTGTCAAATTCGCATTGAAACAGCTGGTCCAAACTCACCTTGCTTTAGACCTTTAGACCTGAGGTGCCTGTAAGAGGAGAGCAGCGTATACTTCATATATTCATGGGAAGTCTCTTTCATCGTCCTCTCTTCGAGTAACAACCTCGGCAGCACCTTATCAATTCCGCTTGGATTATTGCTGTTGTTTTCACCTGGATGCAACGCAAATACATTGTCATTCTCAACTTCCACCAAGTCCTCACCATCGAAAATCCCAAATAGCGCTTCAGTATTACAAAATGCAGGCAATCTAATCTGGGTGATATGGAGTTTCTGTTTCGATCCGGAGGTCTCTGAAAACCCCACCGTCCAGCTACAATCGGTCAAATCTGCTTCAGAAAATGGAGTGGGTGTGAGGGGTAAGGACGTACGATTCTTGCCGCTGACATCAACCAAAGACATGGGCCTTTGAGTCCTGAAACCGAAAAATGTCAATAATTTTCGTTCGACTTCAACGCTGAACTAACCTATAGGTATTAAACTGCTGGCAATCTACGTGCAACTTGCTGTTGCAGCTCAAATCCAGGAACTTCAAATTGGGGGGAATTAGGGCGTTGAGATCGATACGATCCAGTTGATTGTGGGCTAAATCCAGCACTCTCAGTTTCATCAAGTGTGAGAGTTTCGGGATGATCTGAAGGAGGTTTGAATGCACCCTCAGTACCACTAGATGTTTCAGCTGATCGATGTTATCCGGAAGTCTTAGCAGTTTGTTTCCGGACAGAACCAACTCCTCCAGCTCTGTCCAGAATATTGGGCCATCTTCTGGTAAAGATGTCAAGTTGTTGTAGGCTATAACAACACGTTATTCTTTAAGTAATATTAGCAGACGCGAATTTCAGTACCTATGTGAAAAATTTTAATGCTTCTCAAATATGGCGCCAGCTTCTCCAAACTCTTATCAATCAAACAATTGGCAGTCAAATAGAACTTTTCCAACGTCAGCACTTCATCAGGCTTAGGTAAATCTACCAGCCGATTATTGGACACATTTAGCACTTTGATTGTCCGCACGAACTTGAAGAAATTCTCTGGCAGTCCAGAAAGACTGTTGTTCTGGAGGAAGAGATTTTGGATGGGAAGTCTCCGTTGTATCATAGGCAAGTACTGTAGCTGATTGTAGGCCAGCTGCACGGTTTGCAGAAAGGGCATTTCGTTGCAGAACATGTGATCAGGTAATGATGTAAGGACATTATTGCTGGCGAAAAGACAGCGAAGTTCGCTGCAGCCCGACAACCACTCGGGGAGAGTTTGAAGCTCGTTATAGGATACATCCAGATGGGTGAGTCGAATTGGAGGGTGGGAGGTTGTGAAGGTTTTTAGCTCTGCAAAAAAAATCATTGTTTGTCCAGAAAACTTACACTCCAACTAGTTGAAGCCGCTACTGAAGGAAATTATCGATTGCGACCAAATTTGGTAGGTTTTTTTACTCACGGGCTCCTCGAGGGAGGGAACATTGAAATGTAAGGCTCAAAAAGTGAGTTATCATTTGAAATTCATTCGTATCATTGAGAGCCTAGAGACACCCTGGAAAAACCATTCCAGGTACTGCAAAACTGAAATGCTGGGGTAGTTGCTTACACTCATAAACTTGAAGAGACTAGGAGACTCGGTTCACTAGCAGAAGGAATAGTGTCTAGTGGCAATTATATATTTAAGTTCTGGTTATTTTACTACTATTGAACAAGCCCACCTGAAAATGGATGAACACTTACTATTATTTCCAGCGATAACTGACACCAAATTTTTCCCAAACAAGGTTAGTTGCGTCAAGGAGTTTCTGGAACATTGTAGTATCTGGAGCTGCTCAACTGCTCCTAAGTCTAATATTTCAATATTATTCTCGCTAACATCTAGATGAGTCAAACTCTAAAAATAATCGTTAAGTTAGTTAGCGTACTTAAGTTCTGCAGACCCGAAGCATCGTCATTTGAAGAGGTCCAAAAGTAAAACTTAGAAGATTTTAAAAGCTCCAAAGATCGAATATTTCGTCTTTTTTTCTCTACCGTCTTGAGAATTGAAAAGGTTGGGTGTCCGGTTAGGAAATGTCCGCAAAATTGATGGCGAACCTACAGGTAATTAGATTTGACTTCTTCCTGACAAACCAATATTATTTTAATGCGTAGATTACATGGTTAAAACTCTGCTACGAAAAAACTGGACACCCTGTACAATCAGAGAGGCACAAATCGCACTCAGGCATAGACCAGTTCAACCATTAATGCCACTCGTGCAACTGACGCAGATTATGCTAAGTGAGATACCAAATTGGACTGTTGATCAGCAAATCTGGTATGACAACCTAAATCTTAATCCGTAGAACTGTTTTTGTTTCTGGATGGAACCTGGTGATAATATTCAATGCGAGTTTGGAACTGAAGCACTACATATATGAGACAAAACAGACGGGGATGTAGGGTGGATGTGTAGCTATAGAGCAGTTCTCTACAATTTGCAAATCTGATTCAGAAATTTATTCGAACTAGTTCAGATTGATAAGTAAATGGTAACTCGGTAAAAAAACTATGAATCCAAAGAATGTAGGGTGGAACATGGAACGAAAGGAATCTCAGCACAGGGAGAGTAATCCATGTTTTCCTTAAAGGATAATAATGTTCTTGAAGCAAATACTATTATAATAAGAAACAAGCATTAAATAAAAAATTATAGCATTACTTGTAAGCAATGTAGACAAGGTAAAAAATGTTTAAGGAACATGTCTGGTTTCCAACCTTTTGAACATAGACCGAAGATCAATGCACTGGCTCAATAGGAACTATCAAGACATTGATTTCAGGTTGGTCCCTCCTCAAATGTCGAAGCTAAAGACCTTTCATTAAGCACCTAACCGTATCATATATACCAGTAATTAAGGCTTTTTCTTACGCTATAACTTCCTAAAATTATGTGCCCTTTCAGTCTATTTGCTCTTAAGTTTAAAGTCGTTAGTCCGCTTGAACCTTTAATACTAGAGTTTCTTCGATTCTCTGGATTTAGTTCTGACTCCTACAACAATACCGCCCAACAGTGTGGTGATAAGTTAGCAAAATAATAAACTTACTGCCAAAATAAGGGCTCTCATCTCCGGTGGTTCCCCTGGCCTGTCCGGAGGCAGCGCTAAACGGTTCGAAGCCACCCTTAAAGTTTTCAGGTACTGTAGGTCCCATAAGGCCAATGGCAGGATACTGAGAAGGTTCTGGTCTAAGATTAATTCCTGTAGGCTAAAATGGAAGAAGGAAAGATTATTAAAATTAACATTTATTATTTTAAAATCGCCATAATAATGCGATCGATCGATTTAAATCTAATAGGTCAAAAGCCCGAAGATTTTTATTGTTGTTTTCTTTTGCATAAATTTCCCTCGAAAGCAATTCCAAAGGGAAGTGCTAAGAGAGATCGACTGAATGTATTGACAACTATAGTATAACAATTGTCGATTTAACCGGGCAAAATTGTCCAATCTGACCTAACTTCAACGATACACCGCATGGCTCTCCATTATCCATTTTACGTAAGTATTGCAGTATCGGAGAGGGGGATCGAGATTCAATAGTAAACTTCTTCTAAATACATTTTTACTCCACAAACATGTCCGTTTTTTAGGTGCCAACCTTAACACTGGAGTTCGTGCCCCTTCTAGTATTTAGTCTGCATTTCGGCTGCCGGTTTTAACTAGTTCTAAAGGCCACATTTCCTTTCAAGTTTCCTCACGCTACCTTTCCTTCGCTAAATCCAATATTTCATTGTTACTGAAAGAAAATTACCGCACAATTCGAGCTCCCTCTTGACTACCTCGAAGATCTATTGTCTACCAACTTGCAGACCCTGTAGATTCTTGAACGATGCAATCCCAATAGCTTTCAAGCCGGGACAAGGGAACTGTTTGTTAGTCGTGAACTGATATCGATGGACGTCTAAGAATTTCCAAAATATTCAAAGTGCAAGATTCTTAAGATCTTCGACCGGGTTATACCTATGAAAAGAATATTAACTTTGCGTTTTCCTATCTCTTCTTTGTTTTTCCGGAAAAACCTAAGTTTTCAATCCTCAAATTTATTTCTACTCAGGCTTGGTCGATGCTCAATATCGAGCCAACATGCAGGTGTCGAAATTCTGTTCTTCTGCCTGTGCTTGAATGCCTTTTGGACGGTGATGAATTTTAGTCAGTTAGAGCTCTAGTTTTTTTACGTCTATACTAGAGGTCCATAGGAATCTAGTTAATCATTTTTATACTTCATCTAGAGCAAACTCAATTTTTTCCTTTCTCTTTAATGTTTTTTTTTTGTAATCGCTTCAATCCCTCCTTTATTTTCCATACTCCGGAGACAATAAAGAAATTCTTCCTTGTTTTCCAAGAGTTGTTTTCAACCCTCGTGAAGTTTCCGACTTACATATCAGTACTGTTCTAGGCATTTTCAGCTGTCGTTTAAAGTGAAAACTACTTCGTAACAACTCCGTGAGGAAGTCAATGATTTGGTCCACGTGAAACAGATTGAAGTCATCGGTTTGTAAGGAAATTGTATCGAAAGTCTCTTCTAAGCCTAATTTTAGAAGGCAAGAGCAATAACGAATGAAGAAACATCAGGTTATTTGAAAGTATACGTATTACCAAGCAATAGTCCGTTAAATTGCGATTTTTAAAACTATTTTTTTCAAATTTAATTTTACCCATAACAACCATGAGATGAACAAGAAAAATCAGGTCTGGACGAATACCGCTTATGCACCACATTTCGCAAATTTCGAAATATCCACGGTCGCATTGGTAATCAAATTATTTGTTGAATTTCCATAATGGTAATATCATGCTTTATTGGCTACTCACATTGAACTTGCAGAGCTGAATCCATTAAACGCAATCAATATTAATCGCTTGTAGTGGACTTATTGACACAGAACGAAAACCGTAACACCGACGGCCACTTCGGACATCAATCCGGATCTGTTAAGGTAAATTCGCACCCGTTAACACCCGCGTCAATTTCAACGAAGAACTAAACAAAAATGAAAGTTTTCAACAAGTTTGGATACACCGCAGGATGCACAAGCGGGTTATTGACAAGGACGCCGGACCAGAACAATGTTTTTCGATGAACGAAGTTTACCTATTTGCAGAAGGATCTCTATCTTCTCTAGAAGAGGAAGTTGCTAGTTATACCTACAGCGCATTAGCAACATCTCCGATCTTTGTTAAAGCTGAATAGAATAGGCCTATAGAAGACGAGCGAATTAAGGACGACGCAACGAGGAACTGAAATCGATATCTCATAAATAGGAAAAGTAACTAGATGAACTGATTCTGGCAACCTCCGAACTAAAATCTTCTGGACGGTTCCATTAGCACTGTTGCCGCATCGGATGGAACATACTGGGTGTCAAGGAATAACGTCGAAATATCTCAGGAGGCGATTCTAAAGGTTAAAATAATAAAAAACGTTCCCCAAAAATTGCTCCTTGAAGAGACTGGAAGCTTTTAAGAGAGGAACTCTGAAGATGGTTTTCTCGCAATATGCTCGAAACGGTTTGCGCCAGTATTGTGAAATTCGGTAGATTTTGATAAATTGGAATGGATGAACTTTTTTCGCGTTAACAATTGCAAATTTTCGTCAGGGGCGGCACGCGCAAGAGGCTCATCGATCCATAGCGATCCAATTCACTGGAAAATGGTTGAGCCGACCAAAATGGAATGGGACGATATTTTTTACTTAAAAATATTTCCGATTCAGTAATTTGATGTCAAAAATTAAAAAATGTCACAAATTAGGTCAACATGTGTGTAAGAAATCCCCTGTATCTGATGCCGCTCACTAAAATCCGCAATTGCTAACACAAAATCAGTTTTCCTATTCCAACCTATTACGGTATACCGATTTTCATAACTTTAACACAGGCCATTTCGAAAGTATTGCGGAAGAACTATCTTCAGAGTTGTCTCTTTAAGGGATTCTAGCCCTTTCAAGGGGCAATTTTTGGGATATGTCTATAAGAACGCTTTTAATTATTTTGATATCACCACCCGAAATAACGCTATTGTCGAACACCCTGTATATCCAGCAATGTTCATCAACGACCCATCAACGACTATAGGTGAGTAATAATAACAATTAGCCACACATCACGTTCTGTGATATATCGGTTTAATTGCTATACGAAAAAACCAACTATGGCCACAACAATAAGAAAATCCAACCCATGGATGGGTGATTCACTGGGATCTGGGTGATTCTTTAATTTATGCAGTTTCGGTCGGTCGAGAAAGCGTGAACAAACCAACGGAAGTTTTCTGCCAAAAGAAACACATTTTGTTAGACGAATGGGTGGATATATTCCCACTGTGGAGTAATGGGTTCTAACGAGGATTAATTATTTCTTGACGTAGAACTTGATGAATCACGTGCGCAAGGGGTAGATATTTCAAACCATCAAAAATGTTAAGGAATTTAGGATGAGTTTTTATTTAGTCCTAGATGAATCAAAGATAAGATCGATCCAAACTGACGACGTTACTACTGAAACTGATTTTACGCGAATCTCATGAACTATTCACCATTCTACCACTGTGGCACAGTCACACCCGGTAATACGAGTAGTATGTACAACAGTCCCTATCCAGAATTCAAGTTGCTGGGATAGTTTTCCAGGAAGTTCTCTAGGAATCAGTATGACCGCCATTGGAAACACCCCCTTCCCCTCCTCTTCCGCCCTACCGCGGTGGGTTCTCTTCTTTAAACAGTCTTATTGATTCTCAAGTAGTGATATTTCTTAGTGAAAATCCATTTCCTCCTAGAGCATGACCACTATACGTGGGTTTTTCGTGTCCCACTTCAAACCCATTACGATGCAGAAGTTTAGAAATGATTCAAGGAGAATTGCAAATGAATAGTTAACAATTTTCAAGGCACAAAAATTTTTAATAATGCATGTGCAGAGGTTGCTACATCCTGTAACGCTGCAAGCTCATTCAAAAATAGGAATTCATTCCTTCCACTTATATTTATGGAAATTGATCATTTGCTCCCGGCTCAACAGACGACGGGGAGGAGGTGGTGCAGCTAGAGGTGGAGCGGCGTGTGCAACTTGCACGGAACCAGCCCGAACGGTTGAGGAAGGACAAACCGGATAAGGTTGAAATTCATGGAAACGCTGAGGAAATTAATGAGCGTGATCTAGTGATTCCACAAGGAACCAAGTTAGACTAGAATCGGGCCTTTGCTGAACAGCAATTATGTAATCAGCTGGGATCAAATTAAAAAATCATCTGATATTCTAAGAGCCTCGGTAGAGATAATCCCAAAGTCAGAAGGCATGGTAAAACACGAACAGATTAATTTTATAGATGAATTATTCATTTCTCTTACCTATCCCATCATTATGTGTATATAACATAATTATACTACATATATGTAATAATACCTAAAAACAAATCCAAGCCCTGAGTATACTGCGTCCCCTCTAGGAATCCAGTCTACTCACATAAGGTGCTCATTTCGGACTTCTATGAGTTTAGTTGTGATTTCATAAAACGATCAATGATGGAGATGTATATTAAGCTGATCAAAGTACATTTTAAAATCAGCGACGACCCTACAGGGTGTCCAAAAAAAGAGAGGCGATATAAAGTGTGATTTTCTTCACGTGATCGAATCCTCTCTTAGACCTGTGTTAGCTATTGGATTTTTTACTCTCAGATGCAGTGGCTTATTAAAAAATATATTATCTTAGTTGTGTTAAGTTAAATTTTGACAATTTCAGGGCGGATTCTGAGATAAGATCCCCGCAGCAGGTACTAATACTGCTTTAGCAAAAAATGCATACAAGGTGTCCAAAATAACAACTTCAGTTTTCACCTTTTCAACTTCAATTTTCTTGATTTTTTTCAAATCGAATGGGGTGCCTTATGACGTAGGACGAAAGAACATTCAATTTCCTTCATTTTGGTGTAAAATAATGTCACATTTATATTAAATGTCGATGGAATAATTAATTATTTTAGAAAAAACCTGCATTCATTGCTAAGTGTCTGAGTGCTTGGCAGCTCGTTTACGGTTTTTTATTTCTTCGAAATCTGTTGATTTTAAAACTGGCCATCGAGATGAAGTACACTCAGCAAGAACTTATTAGCGTGATTTATGTAATTGGTTCAGGTGATGGAAATGTTTACGACTATCTCAGGTTTACACGCAACTATTTCCTAATAGAGCACATCCTGATGTAAGGAGCCTAGAAAGTTTGAAGGAGCGTTTTGAACGGACAGGAAGTGTTAATTATGAAAAGAAGAGTCGCAACTGGAGGGTCTTACTCTTCCATTAAGTCCCTCTTTCAGTAGAACACCCGGGTATTACCGTAAGATATTAATCGATCGTAACGAGCAACACTCGGCTAAAGCGAAATTATGGTGTGCACTTTTCAGCATATTTTTATGTGCGATTTCCTCTTTTTGTTGAATTATTGCATTGAAAACTTCATAAACAAAAATATTGATTACGATAGCCATGAAAGCGAGAATTAATTTCTAGGACCAGGAAAAATTTCCAACTAAACGAACAAATTTTTCGATATTTCTCTGTAACGGAAAAAGAGATTGGAGGGGCGAAAACTGATTCAACCACACCGAAACAAACAAAAACTTTCATGAAGAGCACATTTTTCTCGTAAAATGCAATATTGGGAACTTTCTCCTCTTGACAACCTCACCTGGAGACACACTACATATCAATTTGTTAGCAAAATGAAACCTGATAAAGCTTAGGGACGCGGGCAGGGGAAACTTTCCCCCAATTACATCTAATACAAATCAATATTAAACTTACTTGACCAGTTGACTAATCTCCGGCGGTAGAGTGAGCAAACGATTACTTGATACATCCAAAGTCAATAGAGTGGTAAGCTGCAGCACACTGTTAGGAAAATTTTGAATGTCATTGTTCCTTAAACTCAAAATTTTCAATTCAGACAACGATTGCAGCGATTCACTGGGCAACACTATTTCGTCCACATAACACTCGCCTTGTTTCCATTCTTGGTTCTTGCATAAGCTGTTCAGGTTTAGTTGTTTCAATGGAGATGCGCTCGCCGCTCTCCGATTGGTCATGGATCGGGGCTGGCGGTCTTGGACTTCCAAAGTCTGAAAACAACAAAGAAAGGTTAATGATTTGTTGCAAATTAATCAAAGAAAGATACCATTGTTGCGGGAGAAAAGCGAAAGTCACTATTGTTGGTGATTTGTGTCTGGCCATCTACGTATCATAAAACTAACGGCGAGCGGACTTGTTACGAGAAGCGTTATACGACATCGCGATATTTATGATTGTTTAACGTTTTCGCTACCCTAAATGAAACCATAAGTATACCTGAGGTTTCCAAAGGCTGTGGCAACCTTCCCAGGGTCAATGTGCGATATTGTCACAAGATATATTTCCGAAAGAACTTTTTGCATAATCCCATTCCGGCATCAAACAATGGGGCCGATTTCGGGACGCTGAAGTGCATCAATCTTAGAAATACCATTTTCCTTTGGAAATAATGCTAGGAACCGAAATGGGGTCATCTAAGCATAAAGTGCTTTTACTTTCAACAATGCTGCTACTGTGCAATACTATCAATTTATTTACAATTTCAGGAAGCATGGAAATTACGCCGAAATCCTTTAACAATGGATCATTTTCTAATGCAATTATACAGAGAAAATGGTATGTAAAGTAACGTTTTGGTGCCTACAGGGTGAATTTTTTTTAAATGTTAAAAGGGCACATTTAGAACGGTTAGAATGGAATTTCAACATCTCAATATGCGACAAGGTGGACCAGTTTAGACGTCCGAATTAGAGTTTGATCCGACACACTTTCGTAAGGGGGTGCCATTGACATGTCAAAGGGAACTACATATTTTGTTGGCAAAAATCAATACCGTTACATAATTTATATAGTGCTACAAAAAATCTGCACATTGAATTGATTAGGTTAAAATAGGAGCAATATGAATAACAACAAATTAAAAAATCAAATATAAATTTTAAAAATGCTCATAACACAGAGAAGTTCACAACTCTCTCTTTCAAAATACCTCCTAAACGTCCTTCCTCTTTTTCTTTCCTTCTACGTCTAAACATAGATTTTTTTGTGGTGATACAAAAACGAATTTTACGATTAAAATTATATCATCCTATTTGCCATGTCAATGCCACCCCCGCCCCTAGCAATACTAAATCATGAAAGTTTAATTAAGAGGTCAAAATGCATCCCCCTCTTGGCACGTCAACATCCCAACATTAAATAACTAAATGGTTCTTGAGATGCTCCCTTGGAACGCTTTAAAAAAGCTCATCCGGTATAAATGAGAATGGAAGATGGCCGGATAAGATATGAAATTGCTTTGTTAATTTAGTTAGAAATTTTTAACCTTTACGCAGAAGTAGTTAAATTACAACACGTAAATTTGCAAACATATCTGCTTCGCAATCGATCCATTGGTTGCAAACGGTTGTTACAGCTGCAGAGAGGATGAAATTGAGCATAAATTGCAACGAAATAAAACAATTCATTAAATAAATTGAGAAAAAATTGTTGGGTTTCGAGTGTGGGTGAAAATCATAAATCATGAAAAAAAATGGAATCGGTACAAAGCAGGGTGGAAGTCGAACTGTCTCTGGCGAAAGATTTTCTATTCAACTCTTCTGCATAAAGGACATCAAGGACAAAAGTTAGCAACAACAACAAACTTAACATATCGCAACGTGGCTCTGGCAAGAAAATGTTGTAATACAAGATAAAAAAAAACATTCAGAAAATGGAACTGAGCAATAAGAGAAACGTGCACGAAGAACTGATGAAGAAAAATGTTTTAACTCACTGATCCAAGGGCAATGAAGCATTTTGTACAACAGCGCTAAATTTCATTGAAAAATGCTTAGCCATTTGCGAATTATTTAAAAAAAACACACTAATAGCTGCAGCTATAATTTTTTTGAAAAATTCTAAATATCTCGAAAAACATAAAAGCTGGGTATGGAACATTATACATGAAAAATGCCCATAATGTTCCGCAGAATCGGTGTTCGTTATAATGTACAAGGTATTCCATTTAAAATATCAGGGTTGGCATTCGTTTCCGGTATAACTGGAGGAGGTACTTGAATGGAAACATTTTTAATCAATAGATTACCTCCACTTGTGGTATGATACCTAAAAAATTTCTATTTTTTCTAGGCATACTTTTCAAGATACGCACAGAGGTCCATAGTCGTGGGACACCCTGTATACGTATAATTTTAGGTCAATATTCATTCATGTGCTCCACTTTAGAAAAAATGTTGATCTCTAATTGAATTGAGGCATATCGTTCTACAATTTGTCGATAGTTTTCAACGCTCTCATTACATTGCATATGGGAGTGTGTTACTTGAACAAATCTTCGTTTAATTCTTTAGTGTTGCGTAGACCAAATAATAACAATTTATATAGTACATCTAAGAATGATTAGAGAATAATAATGCAACGCTTCTTTCGAAAGGTGAGTAGGTGGTAAACTGAATTCTGAATTTCGTTAAAAACAACTTGATATAATCAGATTCATCATCCATATCGATATCCCCTAGTTTTGAGTGAAATTCTCATTCACTATCGAAATCGTCGTTGCTACAGTTTCTAACTTTTTCATCATTGTTGATAATTCCTAAAATTGTATGCTTATTGTGTTTTGCGGCCAGCTAAATGAATAATTGATTTTGATCCAGTAACGCGTTAAATAAATCTACATTGAAAAAGCGAAAACAAACAGTTTTGATACTTGATATTTAATTGTAAATATTGCTCTGGGTTTTGGCAATATTTAGCCGTGAATAATGGAAGAGGGACGTTGAGACCCACAATTTCCACCATACAGAGTACGTCATATACACGTCGGAATGGAGGGGCATGGAAGCCATATTCGGGAATTCAAAAACACTCGATTAATGCTGATGATTATATTAAAAGGGCAACAACGACGCTTTAAACACTAGCTGGTACAAAGTCACTAATCTAGATCCCTAGAACAATCGCAAAGAACTGGTGATATGGGGCCAGCTCCCTCAATCACACTGACTGTCCCTTCCCCCTTTTCCCTGGGCATCAGTCCTTTCCACGCTATCTTTTCTAATCTCTCCCCCTCGCCCCGTTCCACCCGACCCGGTCGTATGTCACAGGCCGGGCCTGTTCTTTAGCCAAACCTATACAAGGTACCCAAATCGGCCGTTCATAACTCATATTCTGGCTGGTTCCTGAAGTCTCATCACCGACCCTTAACAAATCAACTGGTCCCTTTATCTTAACTATTTATTATAAACCCGTTAAGGCGCCGACATACATGTGGAATACTGGCACTAACCCTTTAAATAATTTCTCTATGGAAAAACGTTTCAAGTAAAAGTTACAAGACAAGTTTGTCGTCACTTTTCCCTTCGACCTGTCGTTGTTAGTTCATAAGGGCAAATTAACATAGATGAATTGAAGGTTGCTGACGTCGGTGCAGCGCAACCAATCGGGCAAGACACATACGTTCAGGTAAGAAGATTGTTCACGCAAAGAATCACACTTTGTTTGGATAATGAAGAAAGACGTTTCGTAATAAGATTTTTTAAAACATTTTCATGTAGCAAACATTTTTATGCCATTTCATATATCTTTATTTCGTCTATATCATTCTTACAAGAAGTACAATGTTCGTTCTATTATCTTAATCAGAAAGTTGTTTAAAAAATATTTAAACGATTGGAAGGTCATATCTCAGTAACAGTGCTTCCTAGGAGCAACATTTATAGGAACTTTTTTTACTATTTTTACCTCTGCTTCCACCTGATAAGTTTCTTGCTAGCTTTCCCAAACATCCGGTATAATGTTTCCCGGGTACATAGAAACTAAGCTACTCAAGCTGTGCATTTTCTTATTTACTTTGCCAATAAATAATTTACTCAATTTACCCCCAGAAATGTATAACTGTGTCAAGATTCCATAGGCGCGCGTTTGAAACTTACCGGAAGCTCATCTTGCGAGTTCCTCCCATCAGAGTCGCCCTCTAAAGAATCCAATTCTATTCCATCACATTCACTTATATTCAGAGCTTTGGTCTCGTAGAGCCTCAACGGTTTCTTTGGAGGTGTGCACATTGCGATTATTTCAGTTCTTCGTTATTTTCCGCAAAATCCATGTTAAATCTCAAAAGTATCACTAACAATTTCAGTTTGTTGCAAATGAGCTACTTTATTTCGGCATTATCTTCAACTCAGAAATGTATAAATAAACCAAAATGATTTTATTCATCTACGAGTACATCAACCCGTTTAGGGAATTTTGAACAGACTAAGGAGACAATTGTTGATTCTGTGTACGACCAAGAGCGTGACATGTGATATGGTTGGTTAATTTTTATTCTTAAGGCGTACAGTCTACCGTATATAATATGGTTTCGAAGTGTCTAACAAGCTAAAGGCATGCTTGAACCGAGCTATTTTAGATGAAATAATGGAGAATAGCGTTATCGATTCAACAATGGATACACCCTTGGAAACCTTATTTGCTGTTTCGAAAACTAGCAGATCCTAACTAGGCGAACGTTTCAAGATGACGAATATCAGTGACATAGAAAGTTTAGTTGAGCTTTTCAGCTTTTCTGCAAACGACAGGCAACAGGACGATGAAGAAGATAGTGACGGTGATGCCGGTGAATGATTCAATCCTCATTCCATTGCACTATTTTACCTATTTTTTCTAGGAAACGCACAATCCAATCTATACAAAGAAACTGAAGTAGCAGCAAGTAAAAAGGTAAATCCTTACACGAAACTTGAGCCTCAGAAGCGGACGTTAGTCCCTGAACCTGACGAATATGAGAATGCAGAAAAATTTCATTTGGTTGAGGCCGGAGGAGAGGACGTGAGCAAGAACAACTGGAAGAAGACTCCTAAATGGGACATCTCGTACAGGCAAAGCGTTACTGCTAGTGACGTTTTCTTGGGGGTTTGCAATTTAAACTAAACTAATCACATAAAAGACCGATACAGCACTATTATTAGCTAATACAGATTATTAGATATTCGCTTGAAGGAAATGGTTATACAGGGTGTCCCAAAAACATATCGTCAAACTTTAAAGGGTGATAGGAGGCAAACTTTTTTTTTAAACAAAATATATAATTTTGGCCTTTATAATCGCATTTTGTTCGTGTTAGACATTCGCTTATCGATATTGAACGTGCACTTCGTGAAAGTTGTGATGTTAATGTAGCAAAAATAACATGCTTGGAATATTATGTTTTTTCTATCAGGTGCTTTTTCTTTGCCCTTCTAGGAACTTAAAAAATCACCTTGTAACACCCACGATTTGTTATTACATATTTTAGATGGGTTTTAAAACCCCCGCAACGAGTAGTTGTGAGAATATGGTTGTAACCATCGACTTACCAGGAGAAAATTGGCACAATGTTGATCTGAAAATTGAAACAAACAAACTAATCCTCATTTCCCCCAAATTTTCTTTGGAACTGAGCCTTCCCCATCAAGTTGACCCCAAAAGAGGAGGTGCCAAGTTCGATAAGGATACAGAGACGCTGGTTGTTACTTTGACGATGGATCGAGAGCTAGATTTATTAAACTTTTAATTTGTTATTAAATACAATAAATCATATGTGGAGAATTGAAAGTTTTTATCACAAGGTCAGGAAATTCATTAGAAACTATGTCGTGTACAATTTAAATCCGACATGGCTAGACTAGTTAAGGAGAGAAACGAGGCGATGGATGCTAAAATTGTCTTGCTCAATTAGAGTAAATTGGAGTTAAAGCTTAAATAGGTCAAAAATCAGTGTGCACTTTATCGTAATATGAGAAAGCACACATATTTAATGTTCGTGTATGTACCCACTAAACATTTCAAATTAAATGTCTAAAAATTATGATAGAAAGGAAATTTTAACGGTAAGTTTATTAACGCCTGAATCACCCAAAATTTACATACATCTTGCATAAACATTTACATACACTGAAACGAAATGGTACACCTATGTTTCTTCTAGCCATTATTAACATAAATCGCAGTTCAAACACCCATTTTTCGAATTACCTACGCGGAACAATCAAAACTTCTGATTGAGACATACAAATGAATAAAAGAAATTGCTTTTACATAATAAACAATAATTTAAGAGCATGCATTGCATTTCTTTATACCGGATGTTTCATTACAAACGCAAGGAACATTTTCAAATCAACGACACTCTGGCACAAATCATGCACACCATGTATATGTGAATTAAGTTCAGGTGTAAGGAGAAAAGGTCGTTGTGAAAATTTGCATATTCGGATAAATTAAATGCTGAAATTCGCACAAACATAATGTTAACACAACTATCTACTATAGTATTTTGATTCTAGAGATGACCGGAAATCACTGCTGTTTCATTGTGATAGCGATAGTAACGGTGGCTTCGATCAGTGAAGAATTCAGTCACTTTGATCCGAACAGGCGTAAGTTTTCTGATATCAAATTCATAGCGTTCATGCATTTCCGTTTATAGGACCAAAGATAATGGGCGATAGTCTCCCCTTTAGGGCTATAACCCCCAAGCGAACAAGGGTGCAATCCAAAATAGTGATGTATCACAACTTTTTTCGATCTAAGGTAGAGCCAAAAGCTAGCAATATGCTAAAAATGGTACGTACATGAATTAAAAGTTATCGCCTCGAAACCATTTTCGAACGTAAGTAGCCAAATAACAGTTTTGGATATAGTCTCACGTTCCATACTTTGTTCGTTCCCCTGTATTTTAGTTTGTGTGCCTGAAAACCTAAATATAATGCGTTTCAGAAGGAGATTTACAAACTTCAATATGTTATTTTACATTCAATTCTAAACAAAAAGGTCTCTATAAACGTAACTCTGGAAAGGACCTGAAAAACTGGAAGAAAGAAAAATAAATGAAATCTGTAAGCAGTGGCGTGCGTACTATCAATTCCTACAATAGACATAAAATCAGAAAATCGTGTTCAAAAAATAGTGGTGTCTTAATGTGTGTCTAGTTAATTATAGCAATTGATAGTACGCACACCACTGCTTACAGATTTTTCTACTGTTTCTTCTGCTTTTCCAGATTTATGTTTATGGGAACGTTTTTGCTTACATCTAATGTAAAACAACGTATTGAAGTGTATCGATTTTGTTCTAAAACACCTATATAACCATGGACAAATTACCGGAAAAACGTTTTTTTTTTTTATCCCGAAAATATGAGGATTTACATTTCCATGTCTTGTAATATTCGGGACAAATAAAACTTCCTGGGGATCAGCTAAATCGGGATTCCAGAATATAACATGCGACACTTTTCGTTTGATTTTTCATTGTCCTATTCCCACTAGAAATGGCATACAGGGGCTGCCAAAGCTTCCCAAAAATGGGCAGAAAAATGTCAGTTTTTAGTCCACGACACGTCATTAGGGCGTCATGAACCTCGATATGGATCTTGCGGCCAAAACATATTTATCGCAAGTACCAAAGTACCCTGGTAAATTCATTCCCAAATGTAAATTCTTTTGAGAAGTCAAATAGTTGCTTTGTTCTCTCAGGCTCTTTGCAATAGAAACCTGGTGGTTGGAGAAAAACGCATTTAAATACGGACACAAAAATAATATGACCTTAGTGGGTCACTATACCCAACTGGTATGGGCTAGCAGCCATGAGGTGGGTTGCGGTCTCTCAAAGTGCCAACATAAAGTTCAATATATGAGAGAAAACTACACTGAAGAAAGAGTGAGGGATTTCTATAACTATGTTTGCAATTACTGCCCTATGTAAGTTATTCCATTTCATTTCATTACGTATGTATATGCTGACTAGATATACAAATTCATAACAATAGTTATATATGTATAACAAAAGTTCAACAATGCATTGTAATAATGTCAAGCTCCAGTAAAGGCGTCTATCATGAAACTGTTTCTCTTGCGACTTTCTCAATTTTTTTCTTATATGTTAAACTTGGAATTTCATTATATTTGTCATTGGTTAGGAAAATCATATGTAATCGGTGCATGACATAGTTATTTAGGTATCTCTAACTGGTCCTATGAAAAACCAATTTATTTCAGAGGTAATCGGCCTGGCAAATCTTCCCATCCTTATAAATTGGGTAACCCATGTAGTTCATGTAAAAAGCATTGTAGCAAGAAGCTTTGTCTAAATTTCTGTAATGTTTCGGATATCTGGGCAAACTGCAAGGAGTTGTATGCAAGTCATCCGATATGGTTATGTCGAACGAATACTGCCAAAGGAAAAATGCGAATTGAGTTTTGTAAGGCCACTTGTACTTGTGGTAATAAAATTTACGACTGAAAATTATGTTTTTTATTAAGAAACTGTATTATTGTTGGGTTGAAATATTATATTTTAAGCTAGTTCAAAAATTTCTACATGCAGCTTATTAATGAAACTAGTAAAGGGTTTCGACAAGGCAATTTGTTATTGCGCTGCTATAAAACTCTTTTGGATATAGAACTGTTTTCTAGATGAGTGGTATCTTTATTTCTTTTCATAATCCTAATAAAATTTATTTTATTTAAGGCACCCTGCATAGAAGTATTCCATCTTATGATCGGTTTATTGGATTGGATTAATTCGGGTTAGGTCACAAAAAAACAAAATCTGTAGAAACAATGCAAATGTGATCATATATTGTAATAAAAATTATGGAAACATTCTAATTAAAACATACAACAATCTTTTCACTTATTCAAAACTAAAATACACGTTAAGTAAACAATACATAGTTCGAACCTCACCACAGAAAAGGGAATATTTTTCTTATGACTACCACTTTCAGGAACTTGTCACTCAAATTCAGCCACCAAAACCATCATTCCCACACCAAGCAACATGGAAAGAATTTGCAAAATTGTCTGTTTGAAACTAGGATTCTCTTCATCCAACAATTCCGGTATCACAGACACTAAGGCAATATATATGAATCCGCCTGCTGTAAAGGGAAGAATCCAAGCGGCTGCCAAAACACCTGTACTGTTTTGCGCAAGCAAGGAAATTGCTGTTCCTGAAATAAACAAGAATTTGGTTCTAGCTGTTGTTAAAAATTCCTAACATACAGTTTGTAAATTCCAATAAAACCAAATGAAACATTTACATCCTGTTCAAACAAATTTTACCTGCAAGGGCTCCTAAAGCCGTTGTCAGTTGGAGCAACATGGCATTTTTCCGGGATACTCCGCTTTGCAGCAAAATTGCGTAATCACCAATTTCGTGCGGTACCTCATGTAACAAAATAGTGATTGTTGTCACAATCCCCACAGTGTTGCCGGCGAGATACGAAGAACCTATTGCAAGCCCATCTGTGAAGTTGTGACTAAAGTCTGCTGCTAAATTGAGGTACCCTGCCACTTTTATGTCCTCCTGGGGTTTCGCTTTGACAGCTACTGTGGGAAATCTTAAAATGTCATATTCAAGTAATACCTCCCATTACCTTTAGATGAGGGTTTCTCATCTTTGTTTTTGCTCTTCTCCTTTTTATTAGTGGAATTTTTTTTGTCAGCTGCCTTTGGTTTGCTTGTGACATGACTGTGACCATGACCATGACGTCCCTTAATAATCCTCACCCCCTTTTCAACCACCAAAAATGCAACAATACCAGCAAGAACCCAAAGCCCCACCTAATAACAACACATATAATATTCCATGAAGTGAATTTATTTGTAATTTGTCAATGTGTATCAAAACTATTAAACCATAAGGCAGGGATAGGCCTAGTTATCAACTCTTCAATTTGAGAGTATTTTTATAAACACTACTAATATGATACAGGTTATTTCCTAAACATACAAATTTTAAGAGATATTCTTTAATAAAAATTAAAAAAAAATGTTTGTGTATCTAGAATCAGACCAAAAAGTTGACTTACAGACATGTCATGTGCATGTTCTGGTTCCTCTTCTTCCCTATGCCCATGACTATGCCCATGTCCATGAATACCCTCTGCACCTTCAGAACTTTCTACAGCCATAGTGGCATGTGGTATTAAATGCAAGAAAGCATCTCCAAGGAGTCCACCTGATGCAAAAGCCAGTAAGATTTTCAGTAAAGGGGCGTCTTTATCTGCACTATCAAGTGGGACTGAAAAGGAGCGTTCAATTACACAAATTCAAAACATGGATGTGGACATAATAACATGTTAAAAATGCTTAATACCCCAGGCATTCTGTGACTGAACCAACCAGCTTGTATTATTTAATTAAAGTTTGTAGCAAAAAGATGGTTTTTCTTGATAAACCACCTCTGCTCAGCTGTCAGTTTAGCTTTCATTCCAATAATGCAATTTAGGCAATAATATATTTCTTATTTTAATTATAATACCAAAAATAATTTTATCAAATTGTATTGTGCATTACCCAGAAACAAAATAAAAAATGGTGCTGCACTGATTATTAATGTGGATCCCATGGCATACAGCCATAACTCGTTGGTATCCCAAACTGGAGGCTGAATCTTGCCTGCGATTCTGACATTATCTTGAGACAATTTTTTTGCTGCCTCATTCGCAGCTTTAGAATATTTAAACGCTGGATTTGGGTCTACGTGATCATGATCTTCGTGGTGATGGTGTTCATTTGGGCCATGAATATGCTCCTGTTGGGATGAAACTATATTCACTAGAAAGACTATAACTAAAGCACAAAAAAGAATATTTTTTAAAAAAGTCATTCTAAGTTATCACTTTCAAATTTTGCTTATTCTTTTGGGGTAAATGGGCAATTTTGTATTATTTTGATAAGGAATAAGGTTATGTTCTGCTGTACGAGATCAATCGGCGCTTATTTGTGATGTTACTAAAGACATGTCAGTTTCTATGGTTGTTGAGGTAAAACATAATTGAACTATATTATAAGAAAGGAAAATAGTGTATTTCTCCATCCAATCTGTGGGACTTTAGAGACTGAAAATCTTCATTTTAAATAAAGTAAAAAGACTGTTAAGCAATAAGACAATGACGTACACAAAACTTAATATATACATATGTACATATTTTGTATTAACTTTCTAATATTTGGATGTGTAAATATTAAAAAAATTTAAACTAAGACTAATAGAGTAGGAAATTAATTGCTGACTACATGCCCATATACTATCTTAAATTATCCGTCTTAAAAATATTTGAATTCCACTTTATTTTACATGGTATTAATATCTACATTATCTACCAAAAGTACATTAACTAAGAGAAAGTTTAGTACAATTCAATAAGCAAATCATACAATTATATTATTTTTTAACCCGTTTGCTGCGTGACAAAACAAAAATTTGACATTGACACTCGTTAAATTAACCAAAAAAAATTTGTTGTGGAAATTTTTTGCAAATTCATCTCATACCAGTTCGAATAAAATCATGGTTTTAGTTGAAAACGACGTCGAAATGAAGAACGCCGATAGTCCTCCAGGTCCTGAAGCTGGGGATAGTAAGAGGGATGCAGATTTGCAAAATTTGCAAGAGATCAGAGAACATGCCAGGCAAATTGAAAAAGCAGTTTCCAACAAAGAAAATCGGTTTATTCTACGAGTTTTAAGGTAATAACTCCCATTTGTTGTTCTACAGCGGTGGCTAATATGTACAGGACAGGTTTTAGCTAATATGCTGTTCAGTGTTAAAGTCATATGCACCATGAGTATATCACATAAATTTTCCAAAAGTTGATAGAAATCTCTAGTGTTCTAAATTCTTTAGCCAAATCTATTTGTTAAATGTTAAGAGCAATATCCCAAATCATGCCCCGAGCCATATTTCAAAACAAGTAATTGCATTGATAATTGGTCTGAAATACTTGAGAAAATATGTTCTGTGATAGGAAAGGAAAAGTTCTAAGCATACAGAAATAAATATTAAAGAAAAAAATTTTAAGACTAAAGTTTGTATAAGATGCAGCTCCTGATTATTAAAAGAGTGTCACAATTCCATATATAATTGTAAACACGCCGTTTTGTTTGAGGACTAAATTCAAACTTAAATGGTGTTACCACACCAAGGAGGGACCCAATATGTTCCATTTACCTCAGTTACATGTTTTACTTCAGATGTTTACCAAACACTCGAAGAAAAGTGAATGGAGTAGTTCTACGCAGCCTCATAAACCAAATATACCCGGCCTCTGACAGAGAACCTCTCCTGATATTTGTGGAAGAAGCGACCAGTGAAATAGATGGTGCACAAAGCCGAACGCGTTCAGCTACAAAAAGTCCAGTGCCCGAAGTTGATGCCTACATCCATTTACTTATTGTTGTAAGATTGATTGACACCAACAAACTTGAAGAGGCAGTGCGATGCTCACAAGCACTGATGATTAAAATTACCAGTCAAAATCGCAGGACGATTGACTTGATTGCAGCAAAATGTTACTTTTATCATTCAAGAGTGGCTGAATTAACCGATAAGTCAGTTAGCATTTTTAATTAAAAAAATATCAATTTTCAAACAAAAGAATTTTTCCAGACTAGATAAAATTCGCTCCTTTCTCCATGCCCGTCTTCGTACAGCTACCCTTCGTAATGATTTTGAAGGACAAGCAGTCTTAATCAACTGCCTTTTAAGGAATTACCTTCATTATTCCTTGTATGATCAAGCAGATAAGTTGGTATCCAAGTGCGTGTTTCCAGAGACGGCGAGCAACAATGAATGGGCTAGATTTCTGTACTATCTGGGTCGAATCAAGGCTGCCCGATTGGAATATAGTGTTGCCTATAAACACTTAGTACAAGCTATGAGGAAAGCACCGCAAAATACTGCTGTGGGATTCAGACAAACTGTTCAGAAGCTGTTGGTGGTGGTAGAACTGTTGTTAGGGGACATTCCTGAGAGACAGATATTTAGGTAAGATACTTTAAAATTTGATTTGTGCATTTATTGGTTTTATAAGTTGTTTCATTTTCTTCATTGTACAGTGGTACTTTTCTCTAAAATCATCATTTTGGGACATGTTGAAATCTAAATTTTTTCGTTTTTTCACAACACACTAGTGCAAAATATACATTGTCTCCAGACAAGCTTCAATGCGTCACTCTCTGGGCCCCTACTTCCAACTAACTCAGGCCGTCCGTATGGGAAATCTTCACAGATTCAGTGAAGTCCTGGAGAATTTTGGACCCCAATTCAGACTGGATCACACCTACACTCTAATTCTGCGTTTGCGACATAACGTAATTAAAACCGCGATTAGGAGTATCGGGCTATCTTATTCGAGAATTTCTCCACAAGATATTGCTAAGAAATTAGGACTGGATTCTGCCGAAGACGCCGAGTTTATTGTCGCCAAAGCAATCAGGGATGGAGTCATTGAGGCCACACTAGATCCTGAAGGAGGTAAATATTTTATCGTTTAAAGTAAGACTTTTCGCGCTCATTATTCCATTAATTTATATTCTAAGTTGTGTTTTCTTTCATTTTACGTTCTGTAGGATACATGAGAAGCAAGGAAAGTACTGATATTTACTGCACCAAGGAACCTCAAATGGCATTCCATCAGAGAATATCATTTTGTCTGGACTTGCATAATCAGAGTGTGAAAGCTATGCGGTAAGCCATATTTCTATCTAACGTATATAACATCTATGTAACAAACACGAACTATCTTTTTTAGATATCCCCCAAAAGCATACGGAAAAGAACTAGAAAGCGCCGAAGAACGGAGAGAAAGAGAAGCTCAGGATCTCGAATTAGCTAAAGAAATGGCTGAGGAAGACGATGATGGTTTCCCGTAGATTTAATTTTAGCTATCCAGTACGCCGAGGTGTGTGAGGATTTCAACATTTAATTTTTGTTTAAATTATCTAGGAGTACTATATTTAATCTAAATAAAGTTTTTGCTTGAGTACACAATTATTATATATGATCAATAAAAATATAATTTTGATGATAACGCTCATCACCCATATCCTTTTTAGTCAAAAACCGTTACTTATTTTTAAAAAACGAAAACAATTAAGCATTTCTAGATCTATATTCAAATTAAATTTTTCGTTCCATGGCTATTCTTTTATCACTCGAATTTTGAATAATTCTGTATACGTACGATTGACACCTAAACCAAAGTACCTAATAGGGCATTGGACAACAGTTTTGAAATCTCCACGGGCACCATTATCGGTTCCTATACGACTGAGATTTTTTATTATGATAGTTACGAACATGATAAGTACGTAATGTAAGATTTTATGAGACGACTTAGTTTGTAACTAACCGAAACCACAAATAGATGAGTTGAATGAAATTTCAATTCGTATGCATTATATATAACATTTTTTGTCCAATTTCATGGGAATTAGACGTTGAAAGTATAACGGCCAAAACAAGAACCTTTGTCAATTCAATTAACCCGATTTCATATGCGTAGATTGACATAGGACAGTTTAGGTTAGTGTTCATCGTCCAGACATTCATGTGCGGTTCATATCTATTTCTCCACAAATATTTCTCTTGCTACTACGATGCCAAAAAATAAAACAACAACTTTGTTAGAAAACATTTTATTAATCTCAATTTTTAAGTTAAACCTTCAGTCATACTGATTGTATTATAAATATATCAATATTCAAATATTAACTTTCAAAGTATCCTAAATCATTATTTACAGTAGAACCTTGATAATGTACAGAAACAGGTCTTAGGATCCAATTTTCCCGAAGCGTACGCAACATCATCGCCCGCCAATGAGCACTTCAATATTGCTTTCAGTGTATGCGTCTCAATTCATACGAAAATAGAGAGATTATGGCGCACAAGGAGGAGTATTCGGATTATCACAAAAAAGCGAGTTTTTATTTACAAAAATATCGTATTTTCCCACTTGGCAGGCGAATCCGACCCTAAGCAAAATTGGGAAATTTTGTTCGTAAGGCTGTTCTATCAATTCTGCACGCGTTGTCAAGTACAATAATTCAATCTGCTCAGGTGTAAACAAAAGTGATAAAAAAGCCTTTGTGAGGTAAAACTTAAGATGACAGATGGTGCGACATTAATGATACATAAAAAAGTAACAAAATCACAACGAAGCAACAAAATAAATAAATCAAAATATATATGGCAATTTGATTGGTCAATTTTACCCAACAAAAAATCGTACATGGTGTTAAATGACGGCTTGAATCAGGGTGCTGGCAAAGCGTGAAAATAGACTATATCGAAGATAGCAAAGTGTGGGTATTGAACTTGAGGAGTTGAATTATAAGTTAGTCATTGTGACTAATATATTTATTGAATGAAAGGGAAAAATAATGTTATAAATGTGTGTCGGTAGGTTCGTTAATATATGTAACTTAACAATGCTAAAAATATTTTTTGTGATATTCAGTCCATATAAACAAGTTTTTCTACAGGAACTTATATTAAATCTAATCAACTATGTTAAAAAAATAAAAGATACGGATGGTTTTTTGCCTGTAGCTGCCGTGTACGAAGTATGTACTTATCTACCTAATGTTTATATGAAATTCAATCACGGAACATTTTAAACGATAAGTATGCACTTTTTGTTCATAAATGCTCCAACGATCAACCACTTTTTACTATTGTTTTAATATACATACATATTATGTCGCACATTAGAAGTAGCTACGTACACTAAAGGTTGAATGGCCTGAAACGTCCAAGCCCTAAGCTTTTTTTACAGAAATTAAATGTAATTATTTAAAACATAAACATTTAACAAGTGAGAAAATAGGACAGGTTAGTACTTTGTTCAGCAGTGCAACTATAAGTTAAAAAGGTCGTGCTGCATGTTTTTATGAATTAAAATAAACTTCGGATCATTTTTAGAAAACCTAACTCCCTTTTCAAATACGACTTTAATAAAATGGCAAATTGGCAAAGAATGGGTATCACAAAAAATATTTTTGACATTGTTAAGTCACAGGTCTTTTACCGACCTGAGACACACATTTATGTCATTTTTCCGTTTCGCCTAGTAGATATGCGTTAGTGAGAACGGCTAATTTATGGTACAAACCCTCAGGTTCTATACTCAGACTATACTCAGCTAACTTTGCTTATTACACAAGGTATTCACGAGAAGCTGAACGAGAAGGTGGAAGTCGAAAACCTGAGGCGGAAAAAAAGAACAAAAGGAAAGAAAGAACTTGTTATACGACGAACAGCCCTGTTTTAATTGAATAAAAAATCAAAACATAAAAGTTAAAAGAAAACAAAAAATAGTAAAAAAAATGTTGTTAAAAGGCTTCTTGTACACTGTAGTATAATATAATCGTTTTGACTGTTGCTGCTATAACATATAAATAATTGGCATTTGCTTTGTAATGAGTTGTGCGAAATCGAAATTCTGTAGCAAAGCAGTAAAATTAAAGAATACACCGGGTATCAGTTGTATTATTTGTTAAAATATTGCCTGCTTATTAAACATAACAATACAGTGGGTACAACTATTAATAACTCTCCTAATTTTTGATTTGACTTAAACTTTTGTGTAATAAATCTGGTCCAACATTGCCGCACCCTTAAACAAAATACAACATGCGAATACTTGACGCAGACCCTTAATAAGAAAGATTTGTTTTTGCGTGATAAGGCGTTAATTATTATTGTAATTTACTCGCGACCAAAATACTTAAACATAAATTAAACCATAATACGGACTAAATTGAAACTATGCGAACAGTTGGGCGCATATACAAAACAGATTTAACTCCCCAATCACAGCAACAATAAAAATCGGTTTTTTACCCTATAGTAAAAGGGAGTTTCTGGTAAAATCCGTTTTTGCTGCCAACCTTCAGGTGAGAGACGCTGATTTTTTTTGCATATAGAATGCTGCTATGACGAGCCTCCCCATCGATAGTTCAGTTATCTTAATGGATACGAAATCCTCAAGAAACATTCTTAAAGGCCTATTTGAAGTATTTTTTAACGCGTTACCAATTTCCTTTTTGCACCACGTTTCCTGGATATGAAGTACCATTTTTGTATTTCTTAGAGCCTTCATTTTTGATGTGTGTGTAGTTCGGTAACTTTATTCTTTTTAATTCATGTCCATTATTCACAGTTAAATTGCGCAACTTTACCCCAATTTAACCCATCGTATTTCGTAAGATAACTGAGATCTAAATGATGTGGCACGTAATGCAGGCACCCTGTACACTACTCAACAATTATTTTCAAAATGATTTTAAATAAATAAAAACAATAAAAAAGACGATATTGAATAGCCTTGAAGCTTGTACATAAAATTCTAAGTAATAAAAAATACAAATTACAAAAAGGGTATTAAAATAAAATTTCGATGTTATTAATCTACTGGTCTTTACCATGTCTGGTATTTTCAATAGAATTCAGTATTAATGAATATATTATTTAGTCGCAGATGTGCTAAATGTACAAAACATGGTAAACACGTTTTCTACTTCTAGGCTAAATTTCTTAACATTTCATATACAGGGTGTCCAACTTACATTTTAATATATACTTTGTCGAGTTTGGATATCCTCACCAGAACGGCCATATCGCTATTTTTCAGTTGTTACCGTTTTATTATGACGTGTTAGGCAGACGCAGATAGCTTTGACCGGCCATATTGCCGCACTAAGTGCATACTGGTACGGATGCTCCAAACCACCATCTGTTAGACTTAGTATGCTTCAGTTGTCAAAACAAGATTGTTAATCCCTTTAGACAGTAGTGGCATCGCCGCAAAAGTGAAAGTATCCTTTAGAACCTACTGTAGTCACACATAAATGTTTGAAATGAAACTCCATAAATATATCTACTAATGTTGATCACCCTGTATACTATATTTAAGTACTTACACAAAATATTTTAGAGCTCATCATATTCGCCTTTGACGCATGTTGCACAACACAAAACAAAATCTTTTCAATAAAAAAAATAATTTCGCTTTTTCGAATAACGTAAAACACAAATACCGATGTAAATTTGTCTTTTATAATTCTCTTATAATGTACGATAAACCGCAACCACAATCTCGTATTTCTCTATAAACAAAACCTGAAGTTATGATTAATTTCACCAGGCTATCCGAAAAATCAGCCTCTCGTCACCTCTTTGCCCTCTTAATTCCAGGCCTCAGATCGAGACCTCCCGTTCTCGAGACCTTCCGCTCACTTTTCGCTTAAAAGTATCATAAACTTTAAATCTTCGTAAAAATAGTCTCTCACTTCCCAATTAGGACCTAATTTACGCCGAACGACGGGTAAATTTCAGTGTTCGTCTATGGATGTGCCCGGGGATCACTTCTCGGTATCCGAGGTCCCTGGACTAAAGTCGACGCTGAAATAAGTTTGTCGCATATGGGGGTTAATGAAGATGGGTGATATACAATTATAATACAGGGCGCGTCCATTTAACAGCCCAATGGACTCCTATAGGTTTATTTGTAATTTTATAAAAAAATCAGTGATATGAATGTATATGAGGCTAATGAAGGTACATTTTAAAATTTACGACACCCTACAAGGTGTCCCAAAAAAGCGTGACGACATAAACTGAATTTTTTTTTTAATGGGAACACCCGCATTTTTTTCACGTTCATATAATTGATTTTTTTATAAAATCACAAATAAATCTATTGAAGGTGGTATCAAATGGACACCCTGTATAGCCAATAATTATACGTTACATTATGACATGTATGCTATATGGAGTTTTATCCCGTAGTAGCTATTTTTTTTCTAGACAAATATTCCCAATTTTTCTTATTTTTACAGTGCTGCCAGAATAAAAAACCCTCCCCTCATATTTTATATAGACACTTTATACGTACCAAGTAATACCACTATATGCTAAAGCTGATTAGTCTTGAATGTAATTTACCCAAAAAACATAATGTATGGTACTTAATTAAAGGGCTAGAACTCATGGCTCCTTTTTGCTGAATACAGCAAAAAGAAACGACAACGTATTCATACCCTGCAGCTGCACTGCCAACAACTAGTAATTGATGTTTAAAAAAAAGTCTACGCTTACCTTACCTATATGTATTTTTCTGCGTAATATCATCGATGTTCTGCTGCGGACATTCCTGTCCCAAGTGGTTCGATGCGCCACAATTGTAGCACCCCAGGGGATGGTTTCTGGGAGGTACAGGGGCCGCCGGGGGATGTTGAGGATTGGGAGGGTAACTGGAATACAGTACGGAGACATAAGCGGGAGTGGTAAAGACGGTGTGATAGGAAGGAGCGGCGGAATCGGGGCCCGAGGGTTGCGCCCCCTGAAAGGGCGCTTGGTTCGGGGCGAACTGTCCGAAGACCGTGGTAACTGGCGGCCGATACCCGGGATTGTTGAAATATCTGAAACCGATTCGACAGTTTCCATGGAATTGAGTATTTTCCTACTTCCGACACTACAGCAACTATTTAAATATTAAAGAATATACTACTTTTTACGATGCACTACTCTGCTATGAAAGTTGTTATAATAGATACACTAACTGAAACGAAACTCTTGACTTGTTTGTTTCACACAGTTGCGGCGAAAACGTAAAATATCTTTAATGCAATGAAATACTAATCCTTTCTTTTTCTTATCGGACATGAAGCTGAAAACTTCACTACATTATTTTAAAACTCAATATAATTTATGGAAAGCGTTAAACGATCTATTTTGATGGAAACAACTATTCACTAAAAATGATTAATTATGAATAAGAAAAAAACCTCACATATATTGAAAAATTTCTATTATTTTTTGGACTGTTATAAAGAAAAACTTGATTTCTAAATTGAATAGATCACGTGTTTTGCTTCAATAATCCTTTTCACTATATTTATGTAAACAATAAGCAAATGGATACTTTTATATAACCGTTGCTGTTACTGGACCAACTTATTAATTCCGGTATTGAGGTATTTACTTTCACTTCAGAACTAAACTGTTTTGGAACTTCCAAAAGCATAAAAGAAATTTAAATTAATATTTAAAGTCATATTTCAGAAAACAGAGAGAATTGGCTCATTGTGCAAACTGAAAGTAGGATGTTTGTAAAACCAATAGTTATGCAACACAGTGGTAAAAAAGCAATTCATTTTCTTCACTTTCATCACAATTGTGTTTAAACACAAATTGATATGTAATTGATAATAACAATAATTTCAGTTTATCTTAACAAATTTTAAAGGCGTCAGGGAAGTTTGATGAAAAGATTCTATTACCTTCTCAGTGAATGTGTTTGCCACTGGGAAAGGGAACAAAAATTAAAGCTTACCTATGGCCCATTGGTGTGAAAGCCGGGAAGGTAAACGCGGGTGGAGGCGGTGACGTCGTGTCTCCAAATGGAGGTAAGAAGTTTGGTAAACCATTCACCCTGTTCTTCTCTAAATGAACGCGATTGGGAGGCGTTGGAGCCAAATTGGAAGGTGTTTCGGGCGGGGTTTGTAACGGACTGCTGCAATAGGAGATTCTATAGGGTATTTTCAAAGTAGGAAAATCTGTTTTAACATGCTGTAGAAATCTTAAAAATAAATATTTTTATTTAAACTCATCTCATTTAAGAAAACAACACTTTTGGCAAAACCATTTTGTAGAACTGATAGGATTGTAAACATAACTCGCTAAAAATGGTACAAAGAGTGGAAAAAATACACAGGCACCATTCGAATTGGAAACGTAGGTGATACACCCAAACCTTTTTACACTATTACTAATTACTATTATTCATATTTAATAAATCAATAACCTGTTAAAATAAATGGTCCAAGTGAGAAAATACTCTGCATAAAAGCTAGTAGCAACAATAAAAACTTACTTTCCTTCACGGTAGTGATACAAAGAAAAAAAACTATCTGATTTACCTGCTACTGGACGAATGATAGTGCGAACCCTCGTCCGTTATTGGCTGCATCTGATCCGCCATTGAAGTTCGCACATTAACGGGAGGAGGAAACATGTGTGCTATCCGCAACCCGTTAATCTGCTTTCCTTCAGGATTGACCAAGGAGGAGTTCATCCAAGGGTTGATCTTTGGTGGGAGCCCCTTTTGCGGGGATTCCCCTTTTAAAGTGGAGTTCAGCTAAATAAAAACAAATATTTCTAAAATACTTCGTTCTCAATATTTACCAAACATGATTAACGCTTTTAATCTTATTGCTTTCTTAATAAAGAAAAAATTATATGTTTAACATTTTTTAGGACCGAAATTTCTATCGCATTTTTTACAGATTTTAAGTCATATTTACTTACTTCGTCATTCTCCGGTTCCGAAACACATTTGAGTTGATTAAGTATTGGAGAATGTTGATTGGATTGACCCAAAGAAGCAGGTGGAGCTAAAGCATCTATAGGAACTAGAGTTGACATACCCGTTGTTCCGGGACATGTCATAATAAGAGGTGTGCTTATTGCTGCAGGATGCCCGGGAGGGACTACGCCCGGAGCATTTACTGGAGGCATCGTCACCTAACCAAACATACAAATCAGAAAATTTAATACATACAGGAAGCTAGGCTAGTTAGTCGTTAAAAAATGGCCCCAATAACAATAATGGTAGTGTAGTTCTATAGGTGTGGGGCACAATCATTGCGTTAGCAGCAAACCTCATCTTTGGGCTTTTATAGTGTATGGAATTACTAATAAGGTAAAACCTGATGGCATGAAAAAAATTTCCATATGATTTCTATGGACTTACCGTTGATGGTGTCGACGTTACCATTGAAAACGTCGGCGGTCTCGAAACGGAACGTGGTGAGCCACTGCGTGATTGATTCGGCGAACTGACTAGAGGTGACGTTGGGGGAAGCGTTGGCTGAAGTGGTGCTTGGTGAGAAAAAGGCGGTATCTAACAGGAAATAAAGTAATGGAACAAAATTCAAAATCCAAATCATTTAATTACATTGATACAATACAGTTGTAAATGTACAGTACAGAAACTGCAACTTGTGTTGTTAGGGAAGTGAAATTGATGACAAATTTATTTTATTATTAAGTATTAGGCTGGATAGCCGAAATTTTTAGTCTTCAAAGTTCACAAGGTCAAATTAATAACCGATGTCAAGTCATATTTTCTCACAAAGCAATCGACCATTTGAAGCACCAAGTATTGCATAACACATTTAATCATATTTGTAGGAAGCGTAGGAAAAATCATTCTCATCAAATTTAGTTTATGAATGCGCAAATTTAACGGATATCTTTCATAACTTTAATAGGGTCACAGATGTAGTATCACTTTGTTTTTTTCGCTGTTTTCTATTAGAATTTAATATTGATTCATTGAAAAGGGACTTTAAAAAGCACATACCTCCGGGGGTGCTCCACAATTCATTCCGGGCCAGGCCGCCCTAAAATGACCCATGTAGTGTGGAGGAAGTCCAGGCGGATGCATGATCGGTACTCCCATTGTAAATGGGATGCTGTCATGAGCCTGGAATCACATCGCAAACAGAATATACTACAAGTGTATAACGAAACAAAAATATTATGAATCGATACGTATTAAATGTTTTAATTTGTAAACATTCATTTGAAACAAGGGCTATATGATATATTTTATTAGTATCAAATGAATACTAGTAAGATAAGAATTCATCATTTCTGTTCCGACTGAGAGGTAAACAGATGCCAGATCGTCAGAAATATTCAAAAACATCGACTGACCATTAAAAGAAATCTCACCGTAAGCAGTCAACTATAAAAATGGAGCGTCGCTAAAATCATTTACTATGTATGTCAAACAGGGTGGTGAAAATTTCGATGTTCACTATTGGTATTTTAGAAATCGCAAAAGATACGAGGATTTGGAAATAAAATTATGGCATTTGAAAGAATGTATGTTTGTTTCACCAAATATGTAATGATAATAGACAATCACTAAAAGTAAGAACGAGAAGAATGATGTGATTTTTAGTGTTACATTTTTTGAAAGCTATGAAATAATACTCGTTTCTGAAATATATATGGATAAAATGCATAGATATTGGAAAAATGGTAAAAATAGACATCTTACCTTCATATTCCTGCAAACATTTGGGTATTCAAACCCTGGGGGATACCTATGAGTACAAAACCTACTAGATCTCTCCCGTAACTCATAGAGCTGGGTGACTATCCGGTTGTAAAACTGCTTATGTTCGAAACTAAACGCCGGATGTCGCGAGGCCATCGTGAATAACAATAAAAGTTCGGTTTGTACCACATCGTCCTTCTCCCTACCAATCAACTCTTCGACATAGTCTGTCCTTAAGAACTTTTTTGAATACCAATTGGCTACATTATAGTTCCTAGATTTTAACAGAGACACGTTTAAAAGCATCCGATGCCGAATATTTTCATCATATAAAGTTTGGTTTTTTAAACTGGGATCTTTTTCCAGTTTGTCCACATCGTTGGCGGACAATGCCTGCTGCCTTAATTCTTGACAACTGTGCTTGCCTGTTTCCTCTACATAGCTGCCCAGGAAGCGCAATTCGAACGGTAGACACATATTTATCAGTTCACATAATATATCTATTCTTTTAAAACTATCCAAGTCCTTAAACCATGTCAATACTTCTTCCTTACACACCATCTCCAGAACACATTGATGTCACTTACAAATTTTCTGAAAAAAATTAAATTATTATTACTTAATGATTTGCACCTACCAGGAAAAGTAGATTGATTACAGGACTTTGGTGTCATGAATATTATTATCAAAGGCCTGAGAAACAAGCTTTTATAATTTAAAAAACACAAAATATCCCTCTTATGCAGATACAACTTTGCAGCCATTTAACCAACTTTGAATTTTAAATTATTTTTGAGATCCCCATATTGAGAGTCAAATGTGTGCCTACCTACTTACCTAATGGGTATTGCATCTCTTATTATTTCTACAAACCCTATGCAATTCTTCGCCATTCTTCTCCATCACTATCCTCATCTTAAGACACCCTGAATATATATTTCTATTGTGTAATTTTATTTTGTGGGTTTCTAACTATAACATACTCTCTATTATACCTATTAGGTCCTGGTCTTAATTGTCTTACTAAATCACAGAATACACACTTTTTTCTTTTTTAGTGTTGTATTCAACGTTAAGATAAGATAAAACTATCAGATGTACTTTCATAGTACCATCAATAGTTAGAATCTTATTATAAAAATAGGATATCTGTGAAATTACTTTGCGGAGGGTTTAGATAACTATATAAATGCAATTGGGGGTTAAATTTAAAATTTAGTTGCTAAATATGGTACATTTCAATACTTTTTGTAATACTGCATCAATTGCATCAGGACTGCCAAATCCGTGCGCTTCTAAAATATTTAATAGGTATTTATATCTTATAAACAATCAACTTTTAAGAATTTGGTCCTATCTATGGTGATTTGGGTACTTAATTTTTGGATTAGCAAACACTGTGCAACAACTAAATCTATCCCAACAGAGAGATTAACTAATTATGAACCATCAGGTCAGAAGCAATCAGAAATTTGCTTAATACGCAGTCAGGTTTCTTTGTACATATTCCTGTATCTGACAACTTGGGACTGGTTTTCTGTCCAACCTATTGGAACAAGGCAATTGTTGGCATATGGAACCAACAGAATACAATAAGAAGCTCATGGTAATTTTACTTAGTTTATCAACTCGAGGATTAAAAGCTCTCACCATTATCACCACATAATAACTCTACACTAAATTTCTCATTAATTTACATGCGTCTTCCTAGACTGAGGATGTGATACATTAAAGAAACTCGGTGACAAGCTGGAATATGAGTCGACAACTGAGATAAACCATGGGATCCCCAAAATACTATCACTAGGTTTTTACAATATGTGACATAACCTAAAAGCCACTTACGTCCCCTGCATTCAGAACCATAATACAATGCAGATGGATTTGAAGCTCATTTGCCAATAATCATAGGAAGTGCCTTCAATCCCGTTGTAAATTAACAAATTTTGTCCGAGATCTGGAGCTAAGAACTGCTTCCAAAAAGGACTTAGTTTTGCTTATGTCCACTCCACACTGACACCGATTTTGAAGGGAACTGAGAACGCTGCTTGATTGATAAAATTCGTATTAATACGTTTGGGTCGGAAGTTAATGGTTTTCTCTGGCAACGCGAGCTTTTTCGGTAATCCAGCACAATTTGACAAAAAATCCTGCTGCTGAGGAACAAAATAGGAAATGTGATGAAGCAGTACAGCACACTTCGGATTCGGGACTATCAACATCTGATAAATGGCGGCAAAATGTCTCCATTCAAAATGGGTTAATTGAATCATTGAATTTTTTTCGAAAGTGGATGGCTTCTTTTCGGAAATTAGGTGCCAAAATTCTCCAAACTCTGTACCTGGCTATATATATTATTTTTAACTTATTGGCAATTCAATTCTAGCTTACATTTTAAGCCCATGAAGCAAAGTTTGCCAGTGGTCAGTAAATTAAGTTCCTGTAACTAATTTGCTGAACTAAATAAATTTGTAACAACTCCCTAGAACGGTTTCTGCCCACACAAATTAAAAATCTGCAAAAAACAGCTTGGAATATTATCGGCTAAAATATACTAGAAAAAATTACTAAAAAAAATGTATTTGAAAGTTTTTATGACTTCGAATGGTTACTATACAGTGATTAACTGAATTCAAACACGATGTGCCTATATTCACAATTTGCAATGTAAAGTTTTGATTTATAATCTCCTATACTTCGAATTTTGATTTTTCATACCTATTTTCTTTACCTGTCAAGACCGCGACCAGGTCCCGCAGGTCCATAAGAGGAAATAGGGCAGGAAGTCCAGGAAATGGAGAATGGAGAACAAAAAGATTTCTCCAGCGACATCTTTCGGGAACAATAACAACCACTACTTACCTGCAGAACTTTAGATTTCCTGAAGACTATGTGCACTCTAACGCTCATAGATGTCGTCTATGAAAATACAAAATGGGAACCTTTGGATTTGATTCTAAAAAATTTTCGATTTTGGTGAATTAAAGCATTCAGGGATTAGTGGCTGTTAGATGGTATTGCTGTTTCTCCAAACAAGTTTTGAATGGGACTAATGTTAAGGAACATTCTTCAAAACGTCACAATCTGAAGAAAATCCTCAGAAATCTAAGAATCCAAAAATAAACTTCCCATTATTTATCGGCAAACATGAAAGATCCACAATAAATTTACGCATTTCTCTCTGCAGCTCCAGTTATGTCATTAAAAGCAACCCATAAGTGTGCAAATTAGAACTGTTCATTGAAAAATTAAAGTTTTTTAGAAACGAATCATCTGCAGTACTTTTTACAAAGGAGCTCACGTTCAAGTAACTTTTATCGATGTTCGCGTGCACGCATTAATTGTCGATTTTCTTATTTCATCCATCAAGGTAAAGTTGAATATTGGCATTCCACACGTAAAAAAATGCATTCCGAATTATATTCGTAACGCAGGGGCTGATGGGCCTTGATTCACATACCTACAGATATCAAGTGCACTGAAGATACGCAAAGTGTATACTCGGTTCATAATTTGTAACTATCGTGGAGAAATTTTCTTTTTATCTAAACATACAATTAGAGGCATTAGGGAAGCACAACACGTCTACGTAAGAAATCCTCTGTCTTCAACTCCTTTTCAAAATTTTAATGAGATAAATCGCTGCACGTAGGTATCACAAGTTCAAGAGAAAATACAGGGATTTTGCAAGTGGGAGAAGGACCACATAAGGTTTATTGTACCTCCGACAAAGACCCACACAATGGGTTCCAAAGTTAGCGGCTCACGTGGGCGCAGTTACTTCAATGTTACCAGAACTCTCACCATTTGAAAACTTTTACTAATAAGATTTCCAATGATGGATTAATCGTTTTTTTTTATTTATTGTCATTGCTGCTTTTCGCTTTAATATTTTTATAAATTTCTTTTATAAATAATGACTAATTCCACCTGTACAATCCCTATGTTTCCACTTAAACTGATTATTTCCGTAGTGGTTATCCATAGAAAGTCAGAAGCATGCTCTAAGTGAATAGATAGAATCGACATAGGCGAAAACATGCGGGAACTAGACCAATTATTTAGGCGGTCGATAAACTTAAATGATCAGTCTAATTAAAGACAAATTTTATTCAAAATCTTCTTAACATTAATTACTTTAAAATCAACGAAAATAGAACACAATGTGTGCATAAGTCAATTTAAACTATATACGTAAATATAGCGGGTTACTTAAGATGTATATATGCATGACGCACCCCTCCATTTGAGTCATTTCCATCCGAAATATTCATAAGACTTATTGACCGAAACACCACAAACGGAATATTAAAATATAGTCTATCTTTAAGAAGAATTTGTTGAAATATACGTGTTGAGCCTCTAAATAATCATGATTGTGCACTAAAAAATTTGTAAAGTTATTACCTTTAATATCAATAATACTGATGATAAAATGACCCTTAATTTAACAATTACTTCTTTGTTAAAAAACTATCACAAACATATCTATTTGAAAGGACTGATGATATGGTGAGCTAAGTACTTATCTTTCTATGCTCTACAATTCATCTACCCTAAATCTATTTCGAAATTTCATAATCTACCGATCTATTTATTAAAATTCGCAAGTATAGTAAATAAAAAGCACAAACGGTTCTGTTCGAAGGTTGGTAATGTCGATTTTCCTATAAAATTAGCAGAAAGTGTGTATTATCATCAACCTGCTACTTTACGCTTACTACTATAAAAAAAGAATGCAGTAAGTACAGATTTTTTTTTGTATATCCTCCATCACTGTTGAATTTACTACACTATAAGTACACAAATACAAGTTTATTTAAACAAAACACACAGGTGCGTATAATGCATAAGTGCACAATTGATACGATTTTATCTAGATATAATTTAAACAATAAATCCAGGGGAATACAAGCGAATAGCCGGAAGGTTTGTGGGAACAAGATCGGAATAGACCAACAGGATATTCGCCTTTCCTTCAAAAAGCGTTAAGGCTTTTAGATATTTAGATTTTAGTATTATCATAAGTTCAGTTGTGACTTAATAGTAGTTAATTGAGGCCTTGCTGTCTTTTGTTTTTTGATGAGTAACCAGCTATACTAAAACTCTCAATATACAAATTACTTAACTCTTCTGAAGTAAAACAATGCTTATATCAAATAGAGCTTGAACCTCAAATTTGGTGCTTATTTATGATCTTATCACTTTTCGAAACGGTAAATTCCTAAAGTGGTTTATTATGATATTTTGAGACCATAATTTGATTTTCTTGATTTTTACAACATTGATTTGAAATTAAACTTATGATATTATCATGCAGCTTTGAACTATTTTGTTGACAATATATGTTGTTATTATATTCTCCTCTGAATGTCGAACATCCTGTCAGCATGCAACAAGTAGCCAAAACACAAAATGTACATACATATATAGTCAGTTACACTTAAACTTATATACATGAATTATTTTCATTGATTTTTCGTTATGTTAAAGAATTAAAACAAAATAACTGACTGTTTAATCTTCTTATTAAATGCACCTGGTAGATAAACAAGAATATCAAAAATGTTGAATTTTTTGTTAAATATTTTGAAAAAATCAATTCTTGATATCAACATGAAACTCGTACATCCAAGACTTTTAGTACTAAATGCATATTTAAAAGAATTTGGTGTTAAAGTTTTGTGTTGCTCACATACTGTTATCTTCATTTATCTAAATTTAATTGTTGTTTGCAATGGGTCGGCAAAGGGGCCAAACCACAGGCACCGAAAGAAACCATGGATCAGTAAGACTAGTAAAGTCAAACGCTTAAAATTTGCGGAAAAATACCAAGAAAAGGATTTTAACTTCTGAAAAGACGTAATTTTTGCAGATGAGGGCAAATTCAACATTTTCGGCTCAGTTGGAGAACAACTAGTTTAGAGAAAACCCAGTGAGGCATTAAAAGGAAAAAATTTAAAGCCGATAGTGAAAGACAGAGGTTCTGTTATGATCTGGAGGTGCATGTCTGCAAAAGGTCCTGGAAATCTTTATTTCATTGAAAGTACCATGGATCAAAATATGCATTTGGATATTTTAAAGCTAAATTTAAAGCAAAGTGCGCAAAAATTGGGAATTAAAAGATCATTTAAATATTACCAGAACAATGGCTCATAGCACAATGCAGTAAAACCTAGATAATGGCTACTTTATAATTGTTCTAAAGTAATAGAAACACCTCCGGAGTATAGATCTTAACGTAATTGAGAATTTATGGAACAAGTTAAAAATTGCAACACGAATGCGTGAAATCTCTAATAGGGAACAACTAAAAACTGTTTTAAGGAAAGAACGGGCAAAGATACCAACAGAATATTGTGACACATTGGTATAATCCATACCCAACCGTCTAAAAGACGTAATTAAGTACAAAGGACTTTCAATTAAGTAGAAAATTAAAATTGAACATGTTTTAGAGTTGCAATTTGATTATGAATTGTGTACGAGTTTCATTTTCAGGTGGGAAATTGATTTTCATTTTGTATCAGGCGTGTGTGTGGGACTTTTCAATATATACATAGATTTCTCTAACTCTATTCAATATACAATTTCATTGTGACCATATGTTCGTTGTCAGTGTCTGCTTACATTGTGAGTAATACCAAATAAACTTAGTGTACGAGTTTCACTTTGACTGGCTGTATGTATAGCATTTTTATGCAATAAAAAGCACCATTGAAAAAGAAAAATAACAACAGTGTATTCAGTACCTATCACGAACAATACGAAAGATTTATTGGAGGCTAAGCTTAGCGAAGCTCCCAATTTGCCTGAGATCAGTAAAAATGCTCTCAAATATTTATTAGACGATTATAGGCACATAATTATTATACATACATACATATTATATTATAAAATTCGTACCATAAACACTAAAAAACCAGAAAGTTCTAGAAAGTGGTTCCTAATTGGAGGGCTAGCATAAAACTCCTACTTTAACGTAGGACGCAGATATACTTCAAGAGACTTTGCCGATCTTAAAAGCACAATGTCGGTCCGTCTCACGCTTTGGTAAAAACACCTTAAACATCCCATAAGCAGCATATCCGCAGTATCCCAAGATCGTCAATTTTGCCGGCAGTTATTGCGTTAAAACATAATTTCCACCTTTTTAATTGCGTTTCGTTCAAAATAACATAACAAAAACAATCTTGGTAAAGTCGAGACAAATATTTTTGAGGTTATAATGAAACAAATGAAAAAATATCTGGAAAAAATCCGTCTCTCTCTGTCTCGTACGACTTGGGCCGCGCAGACAAGGATAGATACACGATTTAATTAATTCGGCTTCGAGAACCAATTCTGTATTACATATGTTGCTGTCCTGGTCTAGCTTTCGCCGCGAAGTTTTTGTACTCTGTTTTACTAGTGAAGGTCGACCTGCCTACTCCCTTTCCCGGCTATCTCTTCATGAAGTAAGATATCCCCTTTAATTGCCGCGAAATCACTTGACTGTGGAATGCTTGGAATGTGCCATCAGTTCGGGAATTCCGGATATAACCGGTTCTTAGAAACGGTATTATTGTTTTTGTAAACGCGACGCGTCCTTCAAAATGTTCAAGGTCGTTCACAGAGAATCTTGAATTAAATTTTCCGAATTCAATAAGAGACGGACATTATCATTGGATTCAGCTTAAAGAGGGCTATCTGATGAGAATATAAAATACACGTGCCCTTTTACAAGGACTTAAACTTGAATTTTCATATTGAACTGGGAAAACGTGTAAGAAATATCGTGACTATCCAATGAAGTCTCTCAAAATCTATATAGGAACAATTTCTTTTTTATGTTAATAAATATTTGAAATGCGATACAAGAAGGGCCATAAAATATACATGAGGAAATTTTGGGTATTTTATATGAGTTTCATATCTAAAATAACTTTGATAGGAGATCAAGCAGCCTTACTTGGCAACACAAGAAATGTAATAATATAGCATGAATTTGACGATGTATAGTTTCCTAGTATGCCTTTATATTCTATCAGAATATTTCCTACTGAGAAGATAGATTCATTTTCTCTCGAATTATTCCAATCGTAGGGTGAACTAAACTACTACGCTGTATGTATACAGCCCATTTATCATTAACGCAACACCGTATAATCAACTAAAATTATTATAATTTTCACAATAATTCTTTTTGTTATTATTAATCTGACCCGCCGTAAAACAATTTGAAGGTAAGTCTGAATGTAAGTTCTGCCGGGCAAGCGAAGGGATATCTCACAGTGACACGACTTACACAAAATAACATTTCTAAATGAACTTAGTATATAATTATTAGTAATTATGTGCTAAGAATGAGAAATTAGAGAAAAAATATTTGAATTTCTTCAATATGCGCCCCGTGTATGGTCGAACTACAGTAACAATTGTTTTTACTGCTCAAAGCAGATTGTACAGCTCCGAAATTAAACTCGTTTCGAGCATTCAACTCTAGTTTGTTCTATGAAAATTATCTTGCTGGGAAAGGTACCAAGGGGTTGAAAAATCGACCCTTTAAGCCAAACCCTCCTACAGCCCTGTTTACACATAAAAAACTCGTTGATATAACGACAGGATTGTATTTCTTATGGCTGTCGAAGTATACGAGGGTCGGGCTTAATTATGCAATTAATTATTTTAAAAAGGGGCGAACTTAATGTATAACGGAACAAATTAGCCTTATCACCAAATTCGATTACGAAAACTGATACTACTATTTTATTTCTCAAAATGAAAAAATAATTACGTTTTAGCAGTAGAATTTATTTCGCACTCTGGTTTTAGGGAACCCTTCGGGCGATTTTAGACTTTATTAGTGCTATCAGTTTCCAGCACTATTGCTGAGTCTTATTCGGTACTTTGACACCAAATTTTTCACTCCATAGGTATAGAAGTGATTCTTTTGATAACCATTATTTTGCCAATTCAAAAAGAATATTTTTTGACATAACTAGCACTGTTAGAGATTTCCAGGTATGTAACTGAATCACGTTCTGATTATATCTGTATATTGTTGAAAAATTATTCATATTTTGGGTGTCCCATAAAAAGGCTTGAATGACTTTGGATATTCTAACAACTTGATTTTAGCTTGCCGTTATTTTTTTGTTGCTTTACTTGGACATCAAAGCGAGACAAGAAACTAGATATGCACTTTTATTTCTAGATTATGTTATTTCATCCCTTGAAATGTTTTTCAAAAGGGTGAAAGTAATTTTTCTTCCTCCAAATACCTCTAAATTTCTCTAAATAAAGATGAAATCTTATTTGCAGCTTATGAATCAGGGCTTCATCTCAAACATTAAAGTCATTTGTAGAAACATGCTCGCTAAAAGACTCTTGGCATGGATGCTTGAGCGACTGATGTAAAGCGTTACATTCGCCTTAATGCGTTAGTATGGGCATCTGTTGCTTGAAAAAATGTGATAATATAATATTAACGTTTTTATTTCCCGAATCTATCCTTAAATTTGAGGACATCCTCATTAATTAATGAAGATTTAATGAATGAAAATCCAAATGTATATTTGTGACCGTACTTTCATGAAAAAAATACGCAAATTTGAGAGTTGAGGTCGAAGAAAGAAATTTTCCGTGGGCGTGGGACTTTAGGGGGCTTTAGTGCGATTCGCGTGTGTTCCTGCATTGGACTAAAAAGGGCTTGAATGGGCTGACACGTCTTGAAGCTGGGACTAGTTACTCGTTAGGACTGCATTGGCAATTCTGGACAAATCAGTTCACACTTAATGGATTTCAGTTAGAGACTTTTTACAGCGGGTCCCGAAACATTTCTCATTTAAATCCATTGATTTCGAACTAATGTGTCTAGACGAGCTATTTCGAACCACTGTCGTGCGCAACGAACACACACAAGTGGCGTCCACTAAAACACTTGTCCATCCACACGTGCCATTAAGTGGCGCCGGTTGTATTGAGTGCTGCTAATGAACAGAATTATTATCATTATTATTGTTATTAGGACAAAGTGAAAAACTTTCTAGTCAGGATCCAATTTCTACTCGGCTAAATTGGAATTAACCACTGTGTATGTATACTTTCAATTTTCGTAACCCCTTTCAACTGGAACCGCGCTGGGACCCGTTCTATCTTCCTGCAGGTAGAGATTGTAAAGAGAATGAGAGACACCTGCATAGAAATATAAAATTATCGAGTTCGAGAATAATTTTTTAAATCTAAAACCGAACCACTATTTCGTTGGATCACCCTCTATATGCAGTACACTATGTAGTTGTACGGTACCGGCATACGTCGGAACAGAAATAAATATTAAATATTGCACCTATACCAGCATATTTTCATGTTTACACTTAAGAATAATGATTCCTTTATAAATAGAACTGTATAAAGTTAATAAGAGGTTTACAGAGGTCTTTAGAAATAATTTCTAGTTGCATGTTGTTTGCATGACCAGAAGCTATTTGAATTTTATTTATCGAATTCTAATAGTTTCTCACTCATTTCTGAATCCCCTGCATAAATGACAGTTTAATACACAATTTCTAAAACCTATACCTACTTAAGTAATTTTATCACAGAAAAATAGATGTAATTAAATTCCGCATTATTTGTCTGATTTTCTTTAGTCTTAAAAATTTTATATACAGTTAGAATCGATAAGTAAATGTTGATATGGAAGTATTAGTTGACTCAGTAACGGCTATAATCAGATATTAAGGTAAGCCATTAGTCAAGTATTTCTGATATTATCGTTATTACCTTAATTACCATTAAAATTTGAAGATTTCTCAACAATAAGTATCAAGAAAATAAATACTCATCATCAGTTACAAAGGGATTTTTTAAAACGTAAGAAGTTTTCTTATTGCGTTAATGATTATTATTTATTCGAAGATATCACTTAGGGGTTTTTATCAACGACACTAACATATAAAAAACTTAGGAATTATCCTATAAAGCGGTTCGTTCATCATAAACAATGACGGCCTCGTTGTCAACCAACGAGTCAGTATCTTTATGCAAGAACTGGCTTCTCGACTTACTCAAAGCTATTATAGCTGCCTCGTCGTTTCGCATTCGATTTTTTCGTTTCTTACTGAAATTAACCTGGGAGGAAAAACCAAGTTATCTGGAACATATGACTGTAATAACGATGTTAAACTGACCTTGGCGTAAAGGTCATTCAGATCATCTTCAGTAGATAAAGGCCGAGGTTTCGACCTCACCCATGCTGGTAAGCTGCGCGTCTTCAGAGCGGGTTCATCAGATGTTTGACTCCCCTCATCTTTGCCGCAAACCTCATCTAGAACTAAAATATAATGTAAACTTACAATGTAAACTTACTCCGGCTACATACTGCTGCTAGACGCGTACTGAGGGCTGTTGGGACTGAATTCGGATATCTCTGGCAGAGGCTCATTGGGGACTATGTCCCCGTTTATGTGAACACTAGAAGGAATCGGTTGACTAACGGGTCGTTGTCTTCGTATTGAAGAAGTAGTTGTGCTTCCATGATGATGCGTCTTTAAATATAAATCTAATGAATATTTCGGATATTCGAGTAAGAGGAAAATATACATGTGATCCGGGGCTGCTGCTGCTCCTGGGCACCGGACACACCCCTGGACATTGCGTGCATTGCGGACCGCCGATCACTCTCCCGGTATACCAAGGATTGGGCTGAAGTGGCCCACCTCCGGCTATGACTCGATTGCTATATCCCCAACCACACCTTAAAAGATTTAAGAATCTACGATGACCAGTTAATTTCGAATTTGTGAATTCAGTTACCTTTTTTGTTCGGCAAATACCGCTGCTTGGCTGATCGGATACGCAGGTTGTTGATGTCCGGGGACTTGAGTCGAAGAGTTGGACATGTTGGGATCGACTTTCCTTAAACCTGTAAATGCTGTTTTGTTGAATAAGCAGTGTAAATATGAACGATTTAAGAACGATTTCCAAAGTTCGACGGGTCCGTGATACGCAACTCTTTAATATATATGTAAAAGAGATTTTCGACTTAATGTCTGCCCCATGGAATTGCAACACCCTGCATAGAAGAATGTACAGTAACATCGCCCACACCTTAACGACTCGTCGGAATTTATATAGCTTAAAATTCACCTATAAATTGGCAATCGCTCTCAACAGGCTCTAATAAGTAGAGCCCTCTCAGCTAGAGGAAATTCGCGCATTTCCTCTACTTGAATGCCGACTTCATGCACCACCCACGTAAAGTTGAAACTCAATTAATTCTCTAATTCACCGAATTATATCGCTTTAGGTCAATATTTGCTCTTTGGGGACACAATTTCCATTTACTTAAACTCACTAAAGTTAGCTCTCGTATTTCAATATTAAAAAAATTACGAAGGAATATGGATTTTAGAAATTTTGCAAACTGGCAAAGAACAGGTGACTCGGGTACTTGTTATGAAACTAGAGGCACGGGAAACATTTATCATTTTCCTAAAATAATATGGACATATTGGTATGTACTAACGGTCTTGCTTAGTTTGAGTTATGAGTATTAAATGAGCTGAAAGTTCAATTTCGTTTTCGATTCTGGGCGAGTTTTGTCGAACTGTTGATCTGATGGCACAAGATTGGCAACTTAAAGAGATTATAAATAGGTATTTTTTTAATTGAACAAATTACAGACAAATTTCATTTAAACGACCCCACGCTTAACAAATGTCCAATATTGTGATATGTGCAAATGCATAATTGAATATTTCGAAGTAATTCACAATCAAGTCGCATTTCGTCCATACTAATATATCGCAAAAACGCCATAGCTTACAGGGCAGTTTATAAATACGGGCACTAAAATTATACTAAATGCAGTTATATCGACCGCCCGCAGTGCACTGTTGAAGTATGTAATACCACTGATGGCATAGAGATGGCTCCGACTCACAATATCTAACCGTCACGTGTAATAGAATCATCTATAAGGTATAGCTTTGGATCCGCGTCTCTTCTATTTAATGCAGTTGCGACTTTTTTGCTGTTCGATTCAGAGATATATTTGTGACACATGGAACTATGTGGATGGGCAAACTTGAAGTTGAATTTTTTTTTTACTTAAACGGTCAACTCCATCAAATCCGGACCAGATTATTGATTGAGTGGAATAGAACATTCCCGGCGAACTAGGTCAAATTGACCTGTCACTATGCATGTTGCAAATGGGTATAGTGTTTATAAAACCATCTGGTCGCCATTCCATGGAGACCCTCATGACCGTGCATGATCTTGCAAGAGAAGTATCAATTTTGCTCTCGACACAACAATATTGAATTTCCGGTTTCTACTTCCTTTTCTTATAACTACTTATTAAGCAGCCAATGGTGATGTTTCTGTTTGCTTCGTTAATTACAAATTTAAATTTCTTAACAATTTGAATGTAAAGTGAATTTACAGTTGCTGCTATTGCTCTCGTGACGTGGCAAAGTGAAACTTCGGAAACTTTAATAAACTTTTACCGACTGGAAAAATAAAAGTACAAGCGGGAGAGAAAATTCAGGGTCTGTTGATTGTTTTGCGGGCGGATGTGAAGTATAAAAATTCTATCTGCCCTATCGTAATCTAGGACAGGACCAGCCTGGACTGTTTTTTTGTTAATTTAATTGTTAATTTTATCATAGGTTAAAACATTAATGTTGTCTCATTAACCTACTAAGTATAACAAAGATCAATGTGGTTTGGTCTACGCAATGATACCTAAGTACAAAAGGCGAACTATGCACTTCTTAACTTACGAATTAGCACGTTGATGTCTTTTATACTAATGGCGGTGCGTTCTATCGAGGTACTTACAATAATGTTTGTTATCCTTGCGAGGCATTACACAGCACCAATAGAGCAGGCAGGCCCCCAAGAGGGCGACCACCAAGGCGGCCCCACAGAATACGGCAGCTAAAACAGGTAATCGGCCAGAGGGGGGCGCCAAGGGCTGAGTGGAGCTGGCTTCTGAAGGAGGCCACATTCCGGCCGTTAACGTGACCCATTGACGTTGGAGTACTCGCCCTCCTGGAGAGGCGGTACCCCCGGAGAAGACGGTGAGAGTGCCGGAATCACCTGAAAAGGAGACAGACATCAACAGAGATTGCAATAATAATGGAAAAGTGGGTTATGAATAAATAAGGCACTAAGCCTTAGATTTAGAAAACAGCCTGAAATTGTTTTTGTTTTTTTAATGGAAAAATGGAGAGTATTTCGGATAAAATGTTGCGTGGTCATGAACATTTGGAGAGAGCTAAAGAAGATTCAATCTTAATGGTTGTTTAAAATTAATCTGTAGTTTATTTTGTTTTATTCATTGTGGAATGTGCTGTATGAGACAAGCTTTTGTTGAATGAGGATTTGGTCATGCCAATGTCATTCCACCAAATGGAGATTCTTTATACGAAAATAATTAGACGTTCCTTATTTATACTTTTTTCTTTAGCGGTTTATACTCATTACATAGGGAGTCAAAGTTAGTAAAAAAATACTTTTGTTAATAACTTGGACGTTTCGTAACATATTTCAATGACATTTTGCAGTGATTTATAGTTCGATTAGGAGCATGTTTCCTGTGATTTAGGTAAAAAAATTTGGAAAACCAATGGAGAAAAAAGGGGCGTCGCGTACACGTTTTTCCCTCAATTGTTTTTGCCCACACCAATGGTGCACTTGTCTAGTTATTCTAATTAATTGTTTCTATATCCGGAGTTCTTCGTTCCTGTAAAATTTTGAGTTACAGCTTACTTTAGAAGATATTTAAGGTTATTGCGATCCAATACGTGACTTCCATTTTTAAAAATTTATATCAAGAATGTATTTCTAAAACATCCATTTCACTTATCAACGCCTTGATTTTCCATTTGGAAAGCCATCGCTCTCGTGCTAATACCCGAATTGTTATGAACAATAGGGAAAATTCCGTTTCCCTGGTGTGGTTTATTAAATGAAAAAATGGAAGCCACGTGGTAACGGGGGTAACAAGCCGAAATGCATTTTAAAGCAAGCTGTAAATCAAAATGTTTACAAGAATGAAGAAATCCAAATAAAAAAAAACAACTAATTTGAATAACTAAACAAACGCGGTATTGACGTGCGTAAAAAAAGTTGGGGGAAATCATGTGCACCACCCCCCATTTTCCACATCCCTTCTCCAAATTTTTTTACCCAACTCACAGGCAATGTGCGTCTGGTCAAACTGTAGACCACTGCAAAATTTTATTAAAACTTATTAAGAAACACCCAAATTATTAATAAGAGTATTATTTTACTGACTTCAACACCCTGTGTAATGTGTAAAGAGTCACAAGGAAAGTCTAAGTATTTCCGCATGAGGAATTTCCGGTTAGCGGATTGGCCTGCTAACACGAGACATATTGTATAATGGAAAACTTAACCTTTCACCTGCAGTATTGCAAATTGCGTTGCTGCTGATAGATCCAACTGCTCGGAATCTCGTTTGATAGCAGCTTCTATGCTTATTTTGATGGATAAACGATTCTTTTGTTTGACTTTCCATTTATATGAAACTTTCATAATACAGAATTTGCCTTTTACGAGTCCGTTTCGTTACAACTACCCAATTCCTACACGAAACAAACCCATTTTCCCTTTGAACAAATTTTTTCATGTGGGTTTCATTTAATAGAAAATTTCATGCCGCTTTCAATAGCCGAAGGATCGTTGTGCTGTGACTTGTTTTTTTGAAATTTTCAAGAAGAGAGTGAGCAAAAAGTGGAAAATTTTTCATATTTGCCTCCCGAGTTTCGTGTCCGCAATAAAGAAATTATCCCTGTTTTCTGCCCGCGGTTTTTCTCCATCTATTCGGGAAATATCGAGAACCCCCGATTACGTCCAAAATAGGACACCCTATAGAACGCACAAGGTTCTGAAGCACCCTGTATTTTGTCCTAATAAACACTTAAGATAAAGAAAAATGCTGGTAGACACGTACCTTTAATGTGAAAGACTCCCTTAATCCTTGACTCCACTTTAACCTTTTATGGTTAAAAATACCGAAAGAGTACGTCATTTCCAATTTATATTAAACCACAGGCTCTACTTTAAAACGAAATAGGAACAGGGAATAAAAAGGGGGTAGCTTATAAATAATAGACTTCCTTTCTGAGACAAATTACGGGGTTTTACACCCCTGTTTGCCCAGGCTTTGCTCCGATGTTTCAGCAAAGACAAAAATCTTTTATCTATTTTAAGGTACCCGCTCTCGTGCTTTAAAGAGGGGATTTTAATCACTTTTTAACCTTCGCCAATAATGTGAATCCTAGTTATAATATTGATTAAAAAACTATGGCCCGCACAAGTGAAAGAAAGGAATTTTTTATAGGCATCAAGAAATAATGGAAAATATCCATCATGCGAGGCAAACACATTCGGAGATAAAGAGTGTTCACTAAAAAGCCTCGCCAGTACGTCGAGAGCAAATGATCTGATCAACGCCCTACGTTTAAACTAAACGTAGGGCATTGATCAAATCATTTGCTGTTTACCATAAACGACCTAAGTCCAAGCAGATATTTCGTGGGTCTGACATTTCAGCGTGTTTCAGGTTTTCTATAATGATCATCCTTTTTTTCAAATTTCCCTAGTTGCCACCGGGTTTACCTCGGAAACTCCTAGAAATTGTCCTAACCTGAACTAACCAGTTTTTTGTCTTGGATTCTACCGCTAAAATTACTGAACTTGCATACATTATTTGTACAGTAGAAGCTTCTATGTAGAATATTCCACAACCTGTCCCCAAGGGTTTTTGAATAGTGCCCGACATTTTACACGTTTATAATTTTGATGAGTTGTAAGCTGTTAACGGCCTGCGATAAAATCATGCAACTCGCGCCATATTTATTTTTCATTTTTGAAATTTGTATGTTTAAAATTTTTTTTTTCATTCTTAAAAACATCAAAATGTCCTCACCGCCAATCCACTGTAACTGGACTTTTTTACCTTCCTTCCAGATATCGTTAACAGCTATCCATTTAAAGAAGTATTTTTTAGAGTTTTTACAACAATAATTGATCAATGAATTAGTTCTCATTTAATGTATTGTAACAGATAATATGTAGTGCACGTCGGTTCTTTAGACTTTATTTATAATATACAGGGTGTTTCCTAACCACGTGTAAAAAATTTAATCCTCAACTGATTTTGAGTCAAAAATGTCTAATAAACATATGTCCGCAAATGCCTTGTTTCCAAGATACAGGGTGTTGAAATGTGACAAGAAAAAGAGATTTTATTTCCAAAATGACTCAATTTGGGTGTTTGAATTTTAGAAAAGACAATTTTTTGGGGGAATGTTTTGATGATGATTAATCATAAGAATTGCTGAAAATGACCACCATTACTCATAACGCACGCTTCCATCCTTCTTGTTAACGATTGTCTCACTCTCTCGAAAACTCCTGGTGTGTTGCGTATCGTTTCACATCCGGTAATTGTACGTTCCTGAAGATGATCTAGAGTGTTTATTGGGACAGCATAGACAAGTCTCTGCAGATCACCCCAAAAGTAGAAATCCAGAGGATTGCAATCCGGGGACCTTGCTGGCCACGACTGATTAGGCTCTGGGACACCTCTGCCTATCCATTTATTTGGAAAAGTTGCATTTGATGCAACTTTATTGCATCTTTCAGTCAACACCCTGTATCTTGGAAACAAGGCATTTGCGGACATATGTTTATCAGACATTTTTGACTCAAAATCAGTCGAGGATTACGCCTTTAAATTTTTTACACGCAGTTAGGAAACACCCTGTATATCTAAAAAACTGCGGGTTGTTATGATTTGTTCCTAGAAACGTACGAGAACTCATTGTTCATACCTAGTCTGGTACTCAAATATGAGAATAGTTTTTTTGCAAATCTCTCAATGAAAGGTGAGAACAAGTGAACGATGAAGCCATGTTAAAAAAAAGCAATAAATTAGTCTAAAAAGGCATTTTTTCACGTTTAACTAATATTGTGGGACAATCTACAATGTTTTATGACAATCCCAAGTACGTGCCCTTAAAGCCTATATTTGGTTTTAAGATGATTGACCTTTAGCTTTTGTCCAGATTGCCACTTCCTATGTGAGGTTTTGTGATAGACTTTAAACCAAGGATAAGTGTGGGCTCTTTAGGTCATAACGGAGGTTGATCGAAGTTTTAACGATGTTATTAAAATAAAATAGTCTTGACAAAGCATTTTAAAATTAGCTGTAACAACATCGTATGGAGCCGTCGTGCAAGTTAAAATGTTAGTTAAAGTGAGAGGATTTTTAAGCCTTAAAATTTCTTCTTTATGCAGATATCATTTGTTAATTGATTCAATAAAATCCAGAGACGTACAGTATATGTGACATTGAGTGAAAATAACGGTGTACGTACGGTGCAATTGAAAATACCATTACAGGATAATTATGGATTATTTAATCTTAAAGCAGTATTTTAGCGATTAAAAAACAAATTGCGCAAATCTCCCACAATTTAACGGAAATTATGCCTTGAATGGTCTCCGAGGTCCCAACAGTGATCCTCGAATTTCGACCACTGCCATAGAGGCCAAAAGCTAAGCCACTGCTGGTTCCTTTTATGTTCTAGTTTTTTTGCTTTTAACAGTTACATATACTGCAAAGACAAGGGAATCGGTACAGGGAATGCCACCAAAATGTACAAAGCCACATGCAGACCATTGCTGGATTACGGTCACGAGTTGAGAGCCCATGCAACAGATAAAACCAAACGATGCGCACAGACAACAGAACGGATTGCACTTAGACTGATCACCAAGATCAGACATCCTGGAAACCCACTACACAACCCATCGAACCAACTACTGTATGAACGCAAGCACATGACAAGGATAACTGAAAGACCACTACAGCTGCAGGCCTAATGGAAAGACAACTCTCACAAATGGACGATAGTGAACCCGCTTTGACTGGAAGGACAGTTCAAACAAGCAAAATTCCGTCTTCCGTCCAAACCCTTTCTAAAATGCTATTGGCAGCAGAGCTCTTCTTTGTATTTTTGAATCTTCCTTTTGATCTTTGTATTGCTGTGTTATCGATAATTTTTCTCGTTTTAGTGAAATATGTTGGCAAAATAGAATAATTGTAAAACAGGGGTGGAAAGACCAAATGGTCCATCGTGCCTTTGGGAATAAAAATGAGTTATATATATTTACATACATGTATTATATGTATATAAGGAATCATTTCAATCATCACTTTTTTGGAAACGCAGGAAGCAGATTCAAAAGGTAACGTTGAAGTAAATTACCGAAGAAGATGGTTCCCTTGTTAGGCCAAAGGACCACGCCGAAGTTGGTGTCCTAGCTTCACCTAGGTCTTGATATGAGAGTGCGACAAAAGGAGTAACAATTTGTGTGTCTAAAAAGACACTAGATAACGAATCATAGTTTATAATTAGTCCGAAATAGAGATTTATTCAAGCTGGGGTGTCTACAAGAATGGACAGAACGTTGGTAACATTTTGCCCGAGAGCCCGCATTAAATAGCGTGGGACGTAATAGACACAGCGATAAATCCAATGACTAATCAAAATGGATAAGCTGAACAAATCCAAATGAAACAAACTTTCCACGCTTAAAAAGACCATTAAGTCAAACAATTTTATCCACAACAAGAAATTTGCTACAAAAACTTGAAAAGGCATCGTTCAGGGAGTTCTAAAGATTAAGTAGGTACATAAAGAGGAATTTTTAATGTCGTATAAATGACACATGTAGGTGAATAAGCTCATGATGCTTTAAAGTAAGAATTAAAGGCAAAATTGTCTGTGCGCAAAGAAGATGCTCAAATTTGAAGAACATCAATTAGGGATTCTCCCAGAGTCATACTATCATCTCATCAGGTCATCTGTCTATGGAAAAAGATAATAAAAGGAAATGATATCAGTAATGGAAACTATTCATACAGGATGTTAATTAAGTGCACGTACGTATTTCAAGGCACGAATCTTTAACTGATTTCATCACAAAAGGTTCCTGTGAATGTTCGCAACGTCTTTCTTTAAGAACTGGAAGATGCTGACATTTTTTTGAAAGGGTTTTTTTAGGACCCAAAATCCAAATATTCCCTTAATTTTTTGATCGCTGATAGAGGGCATCATGTACAGGGTTCCATGATATTTTAATTGTCCCTAACTTTTTTGCGCTACACTGTATGCCGCTCTCGCATTAACAAGCTTATTGTGCATTTACTCCTATTGGAAAAAGGTACTATTGGAAAGTGTTCGTATCAGTAACCGTTTTGGAGATAAACGGGTTTGCCACTAACACGACTCGGGTAAAATTGGGTTGATAACAATTATTGAAATTATCAAAATTAATTTAAGATTATACCTCCGACTTCTTGCGCAAAACTCCGGTGGAACATGAAGAAGACCCGACAAGTAGAACAATCCACTTTCGTGCGGAAATTAAAAATATACCGGGTGTGTTCGGGAGAGTTCACCTATCAGTGTTGAGTGAGAATAACAGAACTTGGAGGTGGCCGTTCTCAGCAACTACTGCAACGTTAAATTAATTTTGATAATTGTTATTAAATCAATTTCGAAAACCGAATTAAAAATGAAATTTCCACCCCCTCTAGTCCTTAAACGAAAACATTGCGGGCCTGCATTCGCGGAAGCTTTTCGCTATAAAACCAGTTGAAAATTCGTCCCCCGCCATAAGTACATACACTTAATTAACACCCTGTACAACAATTAAATCTACATTACGAATATTACCTGCCGAGGGAGGGAAGGAACAGAAGCTTAGTCGACCTCAAGTGAAATAGAACTTTATGGATATAATAACTAGATTCAATTTAGGAGGGAAATGTTCGAGGTCGGCGCCAACGGAACTAGCTCTACAGGCCTGTCTCGTTTAATTCAGGAATAAAACTTTATTTAAGGAAAAGAAGAATATATTTAGCAGCCCAACTATTTGCGTCTGCTGAATTTAATGTAGAATATGTGTAATAGAGTAATATAGAAAATGAATGCCTCCAGCGAGCAAACTGCCGCCTCGTATCAAGAGAAGCTAGGAAACTAAGACCTCACTCACAATGACATAGTCCTCGTTCTTTAGCATTCAGACCCTCACGACCGTTATTTTTAATCTAAGGAATGAAAGTGCTAGTCACGTCCGATTATGTTTTTAATTCCTTTCTCTTGTTTACGTCGTCTGGACGAATAAATCAAACGATACGAATTAACCTAGAAAGATATTCAGCCTCTCAATTTCTCCAGGCCTCTTTTAGCCCAGCAAAATCGCTAAAACTCTAAATTTCAAGCTATAAATGTAGATGTGCTTTAATATTATTTTGCGACGTTTTGGGCTATTTGAATTTTCGAATCCTTGTCAGAGGAATATCACGAAAGGGTGTGGAGCAGAGCTGCCTCATTGCCCACTTGAATGTTTAATTTATCCCGTGCCAAAGCCGGCATTTTGCCACCTGGAAAATTAATTACAAACTGGATAGTTCCGAAAGCGGGGTCAAATTTCACAGTGTGTGGACGACTTTTCATCGATAACTGTCCGATTTTGGAAATATCCAAATTCGATAAACGGCCCTTATCTCATTCCAAATAATATTTTGAACGCTGGGCCCTTCGACTGTATCGTAGAAATATTAGGTCCCCCGGAAAGTTCCGTCCGCCAATTTCGTTTCAAGTTTAAACACGTGTGCGCATACTCCTTCGAGCCATACATGGCCGTGTTTCTTTATGACTGCACGCGCACGCGTGCTTCCTTCGAAATTAACTACAGTAGAGACATCTCATGTCGTCATTGAGCTAGACGCGATCGTGAAAACGTGGGCACTAATAGAGTTCAGGTTAGTTCAGGTTAGCTGACGGCCGTAGGCTACCGCAGCACGTCGAAATTTAGCGAAAGTTTTTGGAGGAGATGCTGCTTCAGATGGAACGCGTTGGAGATGGCTGGAAAGATTCGTGATTTCGATCTCAGTGATTAGGCACGCTCTGGGCGGCCATCTCTGACTGATCGCAAAGACCACGACGCGCCAAGATCCTTTTCTGACAACCTCGGAGATCGCGGAGGAGCTCAACGAACCATTTCGGACCATATTCGCAGGCTGGGATTGGCCTATTAATGTTCCAGATGGGTGCCTCATGAGTTAAGTGAAAAAGATTGCATGACGTCGTACGCACATCTCTGCTTGCTCGGAACAAAAGTGAACCTTTCTTGGACCGTGTGATAACTGGTGATGGAAAGCGGATCACGTGTGAAAACATCGCAAGGAAAAGAACCCACCGTAATCCCGGACAACTTAGTCCCTCCACTCCTAAACCTGGATTGAGCCTTGAAAAGAGAATGCTGTGTGTTTGGTGGGACATCCAAGCGGGCTTTCGAATCCCGACGAAAAGCTCGATTCGGAGAAATACCGTCGGCAAACGGACGAGTTAAAGAAAGCACTGCGGGAAAAGATGGACGATGGAGATGTTCAACAGGAAGCAAATCATACTGCACCGCCAGTGCACATGCAGCTTTGGCGGCTCGCCAGAAAGTCGCAGAGCCAGGCTGGGAAATTCGCTCGCATCCACCGCACTCCCCAGACCTTGTACCATCTGATTTTCGCTTGTTCCTCTCTTTGCGAAATTTTTTGGCGGGAAAAAGTTCAAAAGTGAAGATGATGTCAAAACAGCACTTATTGGGTTTTTTGCGTCTCCGAAGACAGGGCGTTCTGCGAAAATGTGATTTACAAATTGCCATCGCGCTGGCAAGCAGTAATATAAGTAAGAATAATGGAAGTTATATCGTACAGGAAGTGGTGTTAGGCGGATCAAAAACTGCGTAATTTCCTTCTTCTTCGCAAACGGCCAGAACTCTCCGGTAGGCCTGATATACGTTACCTGCCTGAAGAGTTCGGGATAAAATCAACGGCGGATTAAAGTGTTAATTTTTTAATTCCTTCCTTTGAAGTCCGCCCCTTTTTAATTTGGGCCTATACATACATAAAAATACTGCTTTTACGTACATCTAAAGGAACGCAGCAAATTATTTTTATAGCGTGTCCAGGAGCCATTTCTCATGTTGATGAGTAGGCATTGTGAGCGAAAATAGTCGTTTTTCGTTTCTCCGGAAAAAGGCATTGCAATTTTTCAACTGGCCAGACACAGCTACATTTTCCAGTAATATAGTAATCACTCTATCCGTTATAGCGTCTAGAAAGTCATTATGGAACTCACTTCGCATCAGGTTTATTTTGGGAATATTGCGAGATTACTTCTCAACAAAAGAAAATTTGCGACGTTTTCCGGTTTGAAAGGGACATTTTTGGGTGAAAACAATTTCTTTGGCATGTCAATACTAATTCCGACCGGAATTTAGCATTCCTAACGTCTTACATGGAAATCTAACTGTCCTTTATGCAGCAAAAAGTTTTAATTAAATTGCACAAACTAAAGGCTTCAAGAACTGGGTTACGACCTTAAGTTGCACATTGCAATGAACAAAGTTTCAAAAATTCACATTTGTGACCGAGTATGGCAAAAATCTTAGACCCAATTTCAATTCCTCCGCGGCGTCTTCCTGTACAGGTTTATATTATTTCTGGGGGGATTTTATCCTCGAACACGCTTATTTTAAAAATTTTAAAACCTGGAACGTGTCATGGAGATATTCTCCAGTTATGCCTTTCTGCGAATTCAATGTATCAAAATTCAATGAGAAATAGTAGAGGGTCACGTTTTATCATAAATTCCTTGGATACATAGAAAGGCGCATTTGCCTTGTCGAAAATTGGAATATTGAGTAAACTGGGACTTTATTCTTCCAGGTGGTACAATCGGGAATATGGGGGCGAATTGAATATTTAAGCGCTTTGTTTCCTTTTTATTATTTGCCATTAGAACTGCATAGGAAGGTGCAATGATTATGTCCATATACAGCGTTCGCCAAAAGTGTTGCAAAATGTTCATAATTTTATTTCGAAGAAGGCACGTAATGCGTTATTTTCGTTTCCAAATTTTTCGCCCCTGCCTAACTACCTCTTGCAGCTTTTCATTCTCAATTGGAAAGGCATTCGTTGTGGTACATGGAATGAAGGGTAATTCAATAGGGAACACGACGGTATGCTCAGGACTGCAATTGGATCCACAGTTTCGTTTAAAAATGAAATTATTCGATACAAAATAAAGTAAGGTACCATATTATTGCATTAAAAAAAAAAATGAAATTCTTACAATAAACGCTCAAACTGGGCCCCAGAACCAATTTGACGACGATTCAGTCGTTCCTCGAACTCGCTCATGCAATTATCCAGTGGTGCTTCGGTCATCAATTCTAATTCTATTTGAGTTGCGAGACGCAAATCATCTAAATTTTGAGGTCTATTTTCAATGACGGAACCTTTTAAGTGACCTCCCTCTCCCCCCAAAATCGAGGAGCGTAAGACCTGTAAAATCGCTGCAGATATTCCTGGAGGAAATGGCTAACTAGTAGCTAATCATATTTGGTTCCAGCACAATGGTGCACCTCCACAACGTACTATGGCTGTGAGAGAGCATTTAGATAATCCTTAAAAAACAGATCGGTACAAGAAGCGCGGTAGAATGGCCGTCACGATCTCCATATCTTGCCCTCCGTGATTTTTTTCGTGGGGTCAGTTGAAAGGTTCCGCATACAAAAATGGACTAAAAAATTTAGATGATTTACGTCTTGCAACTCAAACAGAATTATAATTAATAACAGAATTATAATTAATAACAGAACAGTGAATGGTTGCATAAAAGAGTTCGAGGAACGACTGAGTCATTCCCAAATAGTTACTGGAGCCTAATTTGAGCATTTATTGTGGGCATTTCAATTTTTTAATAGTGTAGATGTAACAGTGAATTATTTTGTTATGTATCTAATAGTCTCATTTTTAAGGAAATTACAGATTCAATGTGAGGTTTGAGTATATCGTTGTATCCCCTATTCAATTACCTTTCATTGGAGACACCACAATGGGTACCCTCTCGTTTGAAAATAAAAAATTAGTAGTGGCAGCTGCATAGGGAGGAGAAATTCAAACATAGAAAATAATGCATCAAATGCCCTTTTTAAATAAAATCATACGGGTTTTAGCGTTTTCCCAAAACTTCGGGTTTATGAAAGTTACAAACGTGTTGCACTACTTTTTACAAGCACTCTATAGAATATAAAATAAGAAAATTCATTTTTGTCGTCTAGATAGGAAAGCTCTCTGGGAAACTCTCCGACCTAGAAAGCTCTCCGGCCGCTCCGGAATAGGGCAAAAACTGCGTCGATTACTCAATTTAAGCTGAGAATAACTTAATCCCGTGAGGCTCCAACTCATAAGTACACCACTGGGGCCCTCCCAACTCTACAGTACCGAAAGGAAGAAAGGTGTTTTGTCGTAAGAAGTATTGTAAAATTAAGAGCAATCATAGCGATATCCAAGACGGACGTTGTGCTAGCAATGAAGGACGTATCGGCATTACGGGTGTGTTCGCGATTTTGAAACCGTTTGGAAAAACTCATCAGCTACAGGAGAAGGAACGAGGTCCCTCAAAAAGTTTAACCTGACGATTAGCCCAGGATAACGTAGTTTTAGATTCAACTCCTCCACTACCAGGACACCGATTTATTCATTCATTCAGTTTTACTCACGTGTGTTTTCGTTATGACACCAGAGCCCGTAAGTGTCTTTTTTTCTGCAAGAGAAGTTGGAGGCACTCGACTTGAGGAGCTCTGTGAGTATTTGCCACGTTCCTGTGACGATAGCAGATGAGTCAAAGTTAAGTTTGGTGAAGTTCGATCATACATTAAACAGTCTACTTATGGCGCTCTCTGGAGTAGTGCGCTATCTATCTCCTTTACTCCTTTATTATTTAATCTTGGCTTGAACCAGCTCTGGCCACATATATTAAAGCCCTTGCCACCCAATAACAGTCGAATGGAACATGCCATGTATGCGGATGACTGGACAGTTGCTGTAGCTCGCAACTGCATGAAGTGCATTTTAACTAAGCGAATATCACTAGCAGGCTATTCTTCGAATGGGGTTGAAGGAATACTCCAATAGTAAAACTTCCTTTATGACCTGGATAACACTTAACATTATTAAAAAGTCTTCCGTCTCTCGCCGTTTCATGAACAAAATCGATTGTTTTTCCTCGTTTTTATTAACTATCGAAAACGCAAATGCAGTAACATTAGATTAATTACAGATGTTCAATAAGTAGTTATCGATGAGCCTCGTACATTTGAATGTCGCTATCAAGCTGGAGTGTGTTTCAGCTGCGTGAACGTGACTGAAAAGAATCAGATTCAACATGGAGTCAACTTACTTTAGTGTACTAAATTGATCGTAATCAGATACAGCGATTAAAGGTATTTGCGACAATGGGAGGCGAACTCATTGAAGTTTGCAGAATGCACTTGCATTATGTACTTTTTCAAAAGAGTTTAAGGGCGAAACTGCCAATGGTCCGACATGATTCATGACGGATGAAGCGTAGAAAAACCTAAACTTATTTAAATAAAATAATAAATATCACAGTCCGATACAAATTGGCAGGGGAACCATATAACTAAAGCAGCACATAAACTCTGCACTCTGCATGCGGGATGACAATTTATTCAACAGGAAATCTGAAGACTGGACAATAAATCAGCCCCATTTGCTGGCCCGAATAAACCTAATTAGTACTTTCAACATAGAAGTACGGCATTATGCATTGTCCAGGGACTAGTCCCCCACACGATCCTTGGTCATTCGAATTAATAACAAAGCGTGTTATCCTTTCATAAATCCAGGGTTGGAAACTTGGAAAATGGGATTTCAAAAAGGGAACGGTTTAAAATTCTAAACATATGCTATGTGACAAAAGAACAACGCATAACCTACTAAAGTATGAATTGTTTAAGCAAATTAGCTACGACAAAAGGAGAACACCACAAAAACATAAATATGTAGATGTATCGTTGTTTAGGCCGGGAGCTTGCTCAGTTCCTGCCTAACAGCAGTGACTGCCTCGCTAGGCACTCGCAGGGAAATCCGAATACGCCGGCGGGGTTTGTCGCTTGAGTCGAAGGACCAGAGGGGCTACCACCACGAGAAAATGGGGGTCCAAAGGTTCGAGAGGGTACAGAAACTCCGTTACGCGAATTGCACTGAATTTACTCGCAGACTAGTTGAAATACAGGGTCCGATTGGCGATTGAACTATCAACTGTAATGCCCTTGTACAGATTTCCATTGCGACGAGACGCGTTAGGAGTTAGTAAAGTTGATTATTCTAACTGTGAAGTCGGCAGAGCTGAGGAGTTGCTGTTAACGCGACGAGATGAGAAACGGTTCCGGTTCTGCTCCAAGAGGGGCGGTGCGCTTTCCCGAAAAATGCAGTCTGGTTTTTCCCCACGATCTCGTGGGAAAGCCACCACCCTGATGCTTTCACGCCGTTGCCCCATCGCCAACACCCTTTGGTTCTTGGACCACTTGCGCTCTTGGTCGATACGAGACATTCCATCCTGATTTGGTGAGGCCCTTTATCTTATGATTTGCACTTCGTGAATCAGGAGAGAAGTAAACCAGATGAATGGCACTTGGCGCGGTACCCATGGTTTGGCACCTAACGGTATGACGAGGTTTGGGCTCTGATTTCTATTGCCCAGATGTTAGGGCACTGCGCGAGAGCGACCTTTATGTTGGAATTTCTCCAACGGTCGTTTTGTAATTCTCTTTTAAAACATGGTTTAACTTTATTCTCGATTGTTGCAGTCGATTTGTTATTAAAACATAAACAGTTGTAAGCTAAGGCGCTAAAATGCTCAGAGTTCGAAGACGGCCGAATTATCACCGACCGAGTGGTCTTGAAAGGGGCCGCGTAATAGGGCTGCATGAAGCCGGAATTGGTTTTCGCAAAATCGGTGGACGAATGCAAAGAAATTGTTGCAACAATAATTCTCCGCTAGAGAAACTGGCCCAAAAAAAGGTAAACAATATCGTAGAAAGGGCTCTGCGCTACCTACAAAGACGACAGAGCGAGGAGAAAGGAGATTGAGACTCCTCGTCCTTAAGGATGAAAATAGTACATTCGGATGGGATTTTTTTTGAATAGAGATGGGTCATAGAGTCACAATGCATTTCGTATATCCCCCCGTATTCCTCCCTAAGGGCTAATTTCATATCGCCCGAGATTAATACTCCCTCTAACCAACCGTCATCGTACCCTTAGATTGGAACGGTGTCATGCACGGGCGAATTGGAACAGAGAATCGTATATTATCTTGTATTCTGACGAGTCCAGATTTTGCCCGTGGCCCCATGATGGTGGTAGAAGTGTCATGCGTCGAAGAGGGGGTAGGCGGCTTTTGGACTTAGCCATGAAATGCGAAACAGCCCCTACCAGAGGATTAACGGTTTGGATTGAAATCAGCTTAGGTGATGGAACTCCTCTAGCATTTCTCCAAGTTGCATCCTCACAGGTACGTCCATGAAGTTTTGGATCAGTTCGCTATACCGTACGTTCGAAGGTTAAAGAATATCATATTTCAACAACAAAACACCCGTTCTCATGTTACTGGGGCAACATTACGGTTCCTGCAAGAGGTCCACATCAATGTTCACGCATAGCCCTCACGTTCGCCAGACCTTTTGTCCTTAGAACATATCCAGATATGTCCCAGGATACGAAGGGTGAAGAATGGTGGGGGAATGCTTTCCAATGAACTTAGAACAGCTGTGTGATGGGCTGTAAGTTGCTTGGGATGATATACCACACTTCAATTCATCAGAAGCACGCCTAGACCGCAGAAGGTTAAATGGAGGAGCAACCCATTACTGAGGTCAGATTGAATTTAGATTGTACAGGATACGATTTTTCCAGTGAAAATGTGATCAATTATTATTCTGAGTACTATAAATGTTTGCGGAAAATTTTGCTAAAAAATATTAATTTTCGGTGTTTTTTTCTCACCCTGCATATCATGTAGAGGGTCGAGTGTATGTTTGGCTAGAAGTTGGTTTTGAAATTGAAAAAGCCCCACTTTACGAACATGTTATGAGCTACTTAGGCAGGAAGTGCTGAGTTTTGTTTAAAGAGCGGATGTCTACGGTAAGAGCGAAGGGAGATTCCGCTCCAGACACCCCAGTTCCATTTAGAAACGTACATACGTACGACACGAGTTACGGAAAATACGATTTCCTCACGTGTTTCATACGTGACTCTCTCTCGTTTTACTGTTCCAACCAATGGCTGTAACAAATTCGTTAACTGAATTGTGAAATGGAGGTACCATCTTTCACCATGTGATCGGTTATGAAACGAAACTTATTTAGTTATCGGTTTTAATTCAGACAACTGTCGCTCTATTTGCCAAAATTATTTAAAAAAAAAAGGACAATTTTCCATGTCGCTTTTCTATTTTTCCACTCGGAATGACGTCGGATTTTGCGGGACACTTTTGATAACTCGACATACAAATAGCTGTTAAGGAAACAAACTTATTAACCGATGCGGCAATAGAGTAAAACTCGTAATTGCAAAATGTTATTGCTGGGAGGTAATACATGTGAAATCCATTGACCTCTGATGCTTCGTGGTTTATTCAATAATTCCATTAGCTCACTACTGTTATCAATTTTTTCGTTGCATAGACCTTAAGGATCCTCAGCTTACCTATACACATGTGAGCTTTCATAAAGAAAGTGATACGGGGTTGGTTATTAATTCATTTAAGGCAAGAGCAATAAATCTGCTATCTTACAAGGGTGGTGTTACGTCTCATCCTTGGGCACATGTGGTATGTCACGGACACCTACGAGTGTCCCCTTGGAGATGGACTAAACTTGTACTAGTTAAAGTAGATCGTTGCCTTAAAAGATAAAGAGGGTCTGTTTCATTATATGGGGTGTGAAAAGGAATGACTAATGGATGTAAGCGTGGGAAGAATGTGGATGGTATAGTGGGTTTTTTTGAAGAAAAACCGAGACAGGAAAATGACTCTGATTCCTCGCAAGAGGCATTCTATTTCCAATCGTGGTTGAATAAAGAAGTCTGGCTTAAATTTGTGTTTTTTTTTTATATATTTTTTTTTAAAGAAGGAAATATTCCTCCTAATATACATATGCCGGTAGCTTAAATTCCAAAATTCTAAATTTTCATTCCTACTGGGGATTTCGACGATTTTCCAGCTTTAAATAATCTACCATTTATCGACAACTGCGCCCATATATCCAGTTTCGTACAAAAAACAGGTGTTATGTTCCAACCGAGTTTTCCTATTTTGATAAATTACTCCTTTGTTGGCAATACGGTCTGGATGCTGGCACCGTTTTTATTCCAGTTTATTAACGCGTTAAATCTCCAGATATACGCAGGGTGAAATATGAGATTGTGTGCCCTTTTCGGGGTCTGTCTAATATACCTTCTGGGCAAATATGAGACGGAAATTTGTAAAATTTGCTTAATATGTAGGCACAGATTTTTCCTTATATCAGTTATGTTTAATATAAAGTTCCAGAAGCCGAACCCGCAAATTTGGAAATATTAAATTTAACTGAGAGATGCTTCGTTGGAAGAAATACGCATGTCAGCAAAACAAAGGGTGTTGCTACAAATTTGGGTTTGGACATGGGGAACTTGGAGATGGTATGGGTTTAGGATCCAGTTAAATTAGTGCGAATATGCGTGTTTAATTCAAGTCTATTTCAATATTTGCAAATTTACGAATAATTCTCTGGATATTGGAGAGCGCAATTTGCGACAAAATGCAATTGGCGACTTAAGTCGTTCCAGCCCTCATTTTTAATAAACGAGAAACGACATACCCTGTAACACACGGCCACAAATTTATAAACAATGACTGCAATATTTAAATATTCAGTGTCCAACGTCACCTTTTCGTCTGTTGAAATGCCTCCTTTACTGATTCCTCATCAAAGTTCGTCTCTCTTCTTGAAGCTACCTGTACATGACAGTGAGTCACTTACGCTCAATCAAACTTATATGGAATCACCCAGTATTTTACTGAAAGGTGTTTTTACTGATTTGTTTTTGCATTCAGATAAAAAATGTCGTATTTATTGATAAACAACGTTCAGTTCAATAACATATTAATGTTGGTACATCGGCAGTATAGACTTTACCAATTTAGAAGTCACGTCTCAGGTTTCCTCACTTGAATTTTTTGCCTTAAAATGCCTTTTGTGGGATTATATGACGTACAGAGAGGAAGAGTAACTGCCTTGGTGGAGGTGGGTACGCCCCAAAAAGCTGTCGCAAAGGGTGCTTTCAAAAACTTATTCGAGGTACTTAGAATTTAGAACCTTGCAAAACAGGCCAAGAAGAAGTCGCCAAAACGTCACTACAGATCGACAAGACCGATTTTCAGTGCAAATTGCTGGAAGAAATCCAACGGCAGCAATTCCAGAGCTTCAAAGGCAGTTCCCACAAGCGACAGAGATGCGCGTATCCGTGGAAACAATTAGAAAACGACTTCGAGCTAGAAAATTATTTAGTCGAAGGCCACTAAAGGTCCCCGAATTGACCAGACAACATAAACGCGATAGATTAAATTGGTGATTGCAGCACCAAATGGACGGATGGCAAAACGTCCTGCTTTCGGACGGAACCAGGATCGGTCGTAGATCTGATGATCGGCGATTCCATGTTTTAAGAGGCCGTGGGAGGCAAGCCGGACTTCAAACTGCCCGATCTGTCCCGAAATATAAAGGGGGACAGTAATGCTTCGGGGCGGCATTACGATAGGAGAAAAAACTCCCTTAATTCCCGTTCGGCCCACCTTAACTGGACAGAGGTACGCAGATTTGGTGCTCCAACCAATAATAACAACTTGGAGAGAATTTTTTATTTGTGCACGATAGTGCCCCACCTCGTACCAGTAGAGTCGCGAAACATTCCTTGGAAACGGAGGGCTTCAGAGTTTTCACATGGCCTGCTTATTCTCCAGACCTGAATCCCGTAGAACGTTTATGGTACATGATTAGAAGAAAGGTTAGGTCAACGCAATTTGGGAAATACTGAACAACTGATACAAGTAGTTCTTGAAGAATGGAGAAATCTTCCTCAAGCAAAAATTGACAACTTTTTAAGATGCACACCCCGTCGCATTCGTTCTCGCGTTGAAGTTGGGGGTGGAAATACAGATTACTAAAGCACCCGCGAAGTCTATAATTTCATTTATTATTTGAATTTCTTATAAACCTTGTTTTTACAAAGTGAGAGCCCTTTAGTTCATTTTCGTTATTACGTACAGAATTGTTTTTTTTTTCTTTGAATTCTTGCAATATAAATATTTTTCCATCCTCATCTTCAAGTTTTTAGCACATAATTTCCACAAAAAATCATTTCTTTGCAAAATACCGGACGATTCTGTATAAGTTTGATTGAGTGTATTTCTCATGTCTGATTTCCATCTTTACATTCCTGATACGTTGTTTACTATTTACATTAAGCGTCTACGTAGAAAGAACTGAGCACGCACGGTAAATAAGAAATTTTAGTGTCGAATTTCAGCTAATAACTGTCTTTAAACTAAAAATCGTTCTCGATAACAATATTTCAGTTATTTTAGCTACGACAATCGCACTAAATACAAACAGGGTCATAGATAAACTTCAACCTTCTAAATCGGTTTCAATAACGTTTTAACTAACGTTACTGAAAACTTAGTAGTTGCTTTAATTCTTTCAAAACAAGATAGAAAGTTTTGAAACTTTTTTCCAGTTTTTTCCATACACGTTTGCTTGAAGTGGGGGGGAAACTATTTTGGAGAAAACTCCGATATGGCCTTCGTATGTATTAACACGTAGAGAGAGTTTTTCGAAGTTGCTACAACATCGCACTGTTGCCTCTGAGAAGAAACTTTGTGGTTAACGAGGCGTTTAGTGGAAACCCCCCTCATTTTGTTAAAAGGGTCGTTTTTGGTGCACCGAACCGGAGAACTAGCGTACAATTCCTGGAGATTGTTTAAATAAGTTAAAAAGTGTTTTATATAATATAATCCCTCGCATTTACAGTGTACATATATGCAGAGTGTTGTGTAAATGGCGACTATGATATCAGGAATTTATTTCTCAATATTTTTTGAAGAAATGTCCCTATAAATGTCTGTTCTAACTTGCTGACTTTCCAACTCTCCCAATTTCGCAATAAAATCCGTTTAGAAATTACCTGTTTTGATTAAAAAAAAAACAGCGAATGAGCTTTCGGCAATCCAGTCATGTATTACGTTTATTTATGTATTTCTGTGATCAAAAAATAAGGAAAAATTTTCGTTTATCTATAACGCAGGCACTATAAAACCATAAAATATTTTTTTTTGCTGGTTTGCAGCACTGTCCGTGATATCTATGCAAAGTTTCATGTCAATATATGAAATTGCTGCAGAGCTAAATGTTTTTGTAAACATGCGACAATGAATTTTTAGTTTTTACTATGCCTGATTTTGTTGAGTAAATAAATTGCACAATATTTTGTTTGCCCAACGAATATTCTGCCACGGAAACCGTGTGGATGTCATGAAGGTCTTCAGTGATGGGGCAAAAAAATGTTTACAAGTGGTGGAAAGGCTTCAAAGAAGGCCGACAAGGAGTTGAAGACGGACAGCACCCCGGACGACCATCGACATCTGCCGATGAAAGTCACGCCAAGAAAATCATTGATTTGATGCTCCAAAACCGTCGATTGACAACTAGAGGCCTTGCTGCTGCCTCCGGCATTTCGTTTGAACCAACCTTAACCATTAAAAAAAACATTTCGTGCCTTAAACGTTTCAAATTTCGATCAGTTCCAAAAACGATAATTTTTTCGAATAAGAGCATCGCGCTGAAATCTGTCAAACAATTATTTCTGACTACTAAGATGTCATAAAACGCCTCATTACGGGAGGCGAGACTTGCAACTACGCATAGGACCCGGAAAAACCAACCAAGACCGGAAAAACCGAGCCATAGTCGCTCGGAAATCAAGGTCGTGTTGACGGTTTCCTTCAATTACCGTGGCGTGTATTATTAATGTTTTCCGTCAAGCCAAACAAGGAGTATTCTATGAGCGTTATGCGCCTTTCATATGAAGCTATTCGCCTCAAGAGACCAGAATCATGGGCAGACGATTTTTGGTTTTTACCCCACGATAACGCACCGTCCCACTTAGCGTTGGTTTCTTTTTGAGAAAATTTTACCAAAAACTCGACCCGTATCGCTTCGCAACCACCGCATTCGCCTGATTCAGCACCGTTCGACTTCTGGCTCTTCGACACCGTCAGAAGACCGCTCCGGAGGCGGACTTATCTCGATCTTTCGACTCGGTTGAGGAGATAAACGGAGAATCGAAGAAACCATTGAAGGCCATCCGGGAAAAAGACTTTTCCGATTTTTTCGAGGATTGGAAAAAACGATGGCGTAAACGCATTGTGTCGGACGGAAAGTGCTTCGACGACAATGAAATTTGAAAGAATTGAGCTTTTTCATTTTATAAATAAATTCACAATATTTTTTTTATCAAAGCGGTGTAAGATAAAGAGAGGCTTAAACATCTCAAGGAAAACTGTAAAAATGTTGTAACTTTATCTGGATGTTTTGATATGGAAAGCAGCAATATTATCACTCGTTGATAAGCGGACGACTTGAATGCGGAAACTACGAAAGATTAATTCCGTTTTAATTCTATTTAATTTTACTCCAACGTTACGTTATTACTGCGTTTTTGTTTATTCTCAACAAGTTCATGGAAAAACAGCAGATTTGCTTTGTACATCCAGATGGCGAGCGCTTCGAAAGCATGTAAATGCTTTCCACCTGGATGCTGATAGCTAATCGCGGTGCGTGGTTCTGGACCTAATGATTACTCGAAACAGCTAAAGAATTGTTTCCACAGTCACGTGAGTTGTGCATTCTACTTCATTTACAACCACATTTTTATGAAAATAAAAGAGAAATTATGTTTCGTTTCTACCAAATTACAGTGGTACAAAGTTTGTCGGAAACTGCAGAGTTACAAAGAGAACAATGGCGTGGAAAAATGGGCATTGTTTTTGTCCATATTTTGACGAAATCCTGATAGTCGTGTACGCCGTCTGCTCCTTGGTGTCCTGCCAACACATCAGGGCATGACTTCCCAGTATTTTTTATGACGAAAACATCATATGAACGTACGCCGGAGACGTCTCAATTTCTTTTCTACAGGATGTCGTATTTTACCTCTTTAAACCGATTTTTTTTTATCTCCCGAAGGCTTAAACACCGCCAGCTTACTTCGTCAGCAAGCGCTCATATGATTCAATCAGTTAACAGCCAATAGGATTCAAGGCATACTTCTGGCCGATAAAGTCCGCATTATCGTGACCATACCACGACGGGCAGTATTTTCGGCAATTAGACCGCTAGTGGTGATTACAATTTTTTATATACGATAAGTATTTTTGTGCAAAGTCGTTACGAAAATTTACGAGCCAAAAACCCTTTAAAAATACCACGAGAGCGAAGCTCCAGTGGTATTTTCTCGAATCTATTTAAATCGGAAGATATGTATACAGAAACGCTACTGGTGGAGAGATATAATAACTTTTTTAATTAAAATATATGGATTTATACCCTATTAACGCATACGTAGATATTAATATCTAAAGGTCTCTTTTTCAACTCTCTGCAGCCAAAAACTTTAACCGCTGCGGAGATACATTCGCATGTAAGTAAACATGCCGCTGTGCATTATCACACTGTGATGAATCTCGGACGTGTTAATCGGACTAGCGGAGTAACGGCTAAGACAATCTAATAATGATATTAGAACTCTATTCTGGTATAATAGCCAGCATTGAACACTGAATATTATCGCTTCCTTATACGAGCAATTACACCTACAGTTCCGTACAAAGCAAACGTCGATAAGTTCATCCTCGATTATACACACAGAAAATGTTACTTAACAGAATTGCTCATTGCCCAACCTTGGATTTTTACAATGAATTCAATCAGACGCAGAATCCTACGAAAAAAAATAATAATAATAAACGACGAAAAGGTTTTATAAAAAAAAGGGTTTTATGGAACATTATAAAATTGTATTAAAACTTCATATGACAGTGCATAGTAGGTTTACAAACATAAACTTCCCCGGAGGTTATAATCATACCGCACTAACATAACATTTTAAGCCGAGCTTATAAACCACCGGAGTTTATTATCGGGCTTATATTGGGTATTATGCGAAAGTAAAGGATTCTCTTTCATATCTGCATTTTTAATAAACTCCCTGAAGAGCAGATGCAAGCTTTTCATCTGAAGTCAATTATTAAAGCTGAAAGTTTGGAATAGCCGAAACAGTGACTTTGCGGGTTAAACCTTAAGGAGGATGATGCAGATTTGTCGATCACAAAACGATTCGGTGATCCACAACTCACCTTGAATCTCGTTGTAGTTGTTACTGATGCTGTTTTTGTTGTTGTAGTCAGAATACGGGTCTGGCAAAGGGTTCACTTTAGCCTGCATCTTCTACAGAACAGTTTTCAAGTTAGACAGACAGACACCACTATTATTTAATGCAACTACATTCTCAGTTCTGATGTCACTCTTCCTTATAGGTTTGTCACTATTCCTTATAGGTCAGTTTGTCTTCCTAAATGGTTTGTTGAGGATAGATGCGTAAATAAGTCTTCATTTCTAACTATAGAAACGGAAGTTTCGTGAAATTTTCCACCAGGAAAACCGATTAAATTGTTCGTAAGGACCGATTTTTCAATAACTGGTTAAGTTTTGCCGGGTAGTTAAGAACCGTATTCAACTGCAACGGGGTATGTGGTGCTTTAACAATGATAAAAATATCTGATACATGCAAAAAGCAGAGCTTTGCGTTGACCATAGATTTCCTAAAAAAAATAATACAAATTATATACGTCATAGGTGCCAATCACTTTGGAGCCCCAAGTTCGATATACCGAGAGTCAAAATTGTAAGTTTAAAAAAAATAATAAGTGAAGCAGGAAGTAATCCACGTCTGGTGGAGGCGCTTTTCACTTTTAGGGAAACATATTGCAAAAAAAACTTTCAGCATTGTCATTTAAATGGAAAATAGGGGCGTTAAGTACCCCTCATCTTGGATTTATCCATCCCTACACCGACGATTTCCAAATAGGATTTAAAAAAAAGCACTTATTTTAGGCAACTTTTGTCTCAGAGAATTCGATGAATATCTTCGCGTCGGATAAAGAATCAATCTGAACCTTATGGAGTCAATATGAATTAGACATTGACCTAAATCTCTTCTTAGTCGATGCAGTCAGCGCTGTCAAACAGCCAAATCATAGGGTCAAATCGATTTTCAAATTAAAATGTGGAACTTCTAAATTTAAATTAAAACTTATTAATTTGGGCGTTTGGTAGGATATTTTTGGTAATTAAGACGTCGCGGGGTGAAGCCAATTTCAATATTAAAAACAAAAATCGATATTTCAAATTTAAAATCAATCAAGCTCTAAATCGGTATTTACTATTTTCTTAGTCGTAGCAAAAAAATTAATGAAAAGTGTGAAGTGTGAACTAAGCGTAACAGATTTCCAATACATATTAACTGCCGACGTAAGGATGAACTTAAAAATAAACAATAGCAAAGGTCATTAATTTAAATAATAATATGCAAGCATTGTTGCTTTTTATGCGCATGACACATGTGCCCGCAAGTGACTTATCTGAAAACCAGATTAACTCGACTTAATATTATCGAATTATCTTACTAATTAGTTATCAAGTTAATTGTTTCAGCAAAACTTAACAAGTGACTAAAAACTCGAACCGACTCTACCTTATGTGCACAATGAACGAATATTACAGCAATTAATGCATTTTTTTAATTGTTTTGCTTCATTAAAGTCGACATGGAAATTCACTTCAACTTGACCGCATTTTTTTCGAGGCGCAAGTCTTGAAAACAAGTGAACACGACCACGACGAACAAGTGACTGTACCGGCGTTTGTTCACGTGCGACGCCGATTTTGTCTGCGTGGGCGAGGCAGCGCCGAGGCGCTAAGGCCGTGTCGTAAATTCATTCATGGATAGTTAAAGGCCTTCCTTTGGACTGACCTTTGAGCTATTTTTGTCTGGTTTGCGATATTAAATAAATTCTGGCAGGAGCTTTACAAAGAGGTAGAAATATCGCAAATTTTCTGATTGTTAGAAAATACAGTCGACCAATGACTATCGCACGCAAAACGCGCAAAAAAGTATCGTAACCGAACAGTTTGGGAGAAAGGGCCAAAGAGAGATTCAGAGAAGAGAGGAGAAGGAATGTAATGTAATAAAGCTGCAGAAAGTGCTGGATGCGAATATGGAAAGAAAACCGAAATGAATAGAAATAAAACATGTTAAAAGAGACACATGAAGTGTAGTACTTTTGGCAAAAGTCCCCTCTAATATGTTTTTTCACCAAAAGCTCAAAAAAGCACTCGAAATTAAAAAATCTAGGACAACGAAAAAGAAAAGTGAAAAGCGAAACATGAGGATTCTTATAGTAAGAAAAAGTTGTTACTTCGAGAATAAGGGAGATTCACTAGATAGACTCGCACTCAAAAGAAAGAAAAGTCGAGAGAAAATTGTATCTGCTTTAGTACGTACAGAAATCAAGTAAATTGAAGTAAATATATTAAAAAAAAAGAAACTTTCTGCATAAGAAAAAAGAACATAAACAAGGAAAATGATACCGATTATTGAGGTATAATATTAGAAAATATACCAAAAATAAAAAATGACTGGAAAGCCGTTGTGAATCCAAAACTCCGAGAAGAAAGAGATGTTGAGACAATGCTTGGATAAAACATTCTTTGATAAAGGCAAGAAGGAATAAAAACTAAGATTGAAAAGAACAAAAATAATAATTTACATTTCGGTACGAAAACTATAAGAACCTAAAAACTGGTTAGAATTTTGAATCTACAGCAAACATAAATAAAACACAATCGAAGAAAAGCTTTTAGTTAAGAAAACATAAACACGAAACAGACGAAGAGTATTGCGAAGAAAAGGAACCAGTTTTTATTTAAGTTTATTAATTAAATACGAGTTCTCTTAGAAATACAAAAACGTTATACAAAACATTTGCTCCACAAGAAGAAAACACAATTTAACCAAAGGAAACAATAAGACTGACTCCGATGGAGGCCAAATGCAAGTTTAAATGCAGACGAGATAGACGCAACGGCGGAAAGTTCTTCAGTACTATAAAGAAAAGCGACCGAAGGCCCTCGAATGTAAAAACCCTACGAATAGAGCGGAAGTAAGATAATTTCTCAAAAATTCAGCATTTATAACGACACAGAATTAAAATAAAATACATAAAGCTGGTAAACATTAGAGATATAAATGGAGAAAGGTTTATACAGGGTGAGTCGGGAGGATCGTGCCGAACTTCAGGAGCGTGTTGTACATGAAAAATAAATGTAAAAAAACTCAAATGTTGTTATCCGATTTTCGTTTGTTTACAAGTTATAGCGTAAATAAAATTAAAACATAAAATTAAAAAAATTTATAAATTTCATGAGAAATTCCATAAATTAACGTTTGGATATCATAGTAAATGTTCAAAAATATCGCCATTAACTTCTAAACATTTTCGGCTTCGTCTATGAAGAGCATTCGTTGCGCCCCTGATTGTTTCATGTCTTTCTTTAATGGCAGCTGCAGCATTTCTAATGCGTCGAATTGGTGCATCTTGAGTGTCCACTTTTACTCTGTACACTTCAGTTTTAAACCAACCCCACAAACCATAGTCTAGTGGTGTGAGGTCTGGAGATTTCGGAGGCCAACTAATAGGGCCACCACGACCACAATTTCTTATGAAATTTATAATTTTTTTAAATTTTATGTTTTAATTTTATTTACGCTATAACTTGGAAACAAACGAAAATCGGATAACAACATTTGAGTTTTTTTACATTTATTTTTCATGTACAACACGCTCCGGAAGTTTGGCACGATCCTCCCGACTCACCCTGTATACACCGAGACGAAACTTAATTCTAAAAGCAATGCTATGGCAGAGGCCTTAGAACTTTTGAGATGAGGTGAAAGATATTGATATAACATTTTTTTTTATATAAAGAAAAATGTTTGGAATCTTTTAAATAAAATTCTTATTGCAATTAACTCGGATAAAATTTTGTTCTCAATTTTTGCAAATAACCCTCTCAACGATTATAAGAACGAAGTGTGAGGATGAGGTGTGTAATCATCGTACTCATAAAACTTATTTGACACGCGGACATTTATACATTTACACATGCATATACATATCACTAATCATACATAAATACACACAAAGTTTGTTTTATTCAGTTTATTTCCAGAAAGAGAGTAGCAATTTTGTAAGGGTGAACGCTCGACTAAGCCATAGTTAAAAATAACAACTTCAATCTAAATTATTCCCAGAATAAAACTCGCAAAACAGAAGCTATGTTTAGGTCAGTTCAGTTGAGTTCGTAATAATAATACGGTTTAGTTAGTAGAAAATAGAGATAGATATGGATATACCTGAATATATCTAGATATAGAAGAAGTTTTTCTGACCGCGAAAGCAGTAACGCCGTGTAGAGGATCCGAAACTGAAAATTGCTTATTCGAAAAGCGAAAATAATTGTTATTACCAATTTTAAGTTAATTGTTTTTGCAATAATAGAGAAATTAATGAAAATTAAAAAAAAATCAAAGTTCTACAGCCCGTAAATCAAAATGGAAGCAACTCAGGACATGCCTTTACGTGAAGTTTGTATCTAGAAATGAGCTCATGATTCACCGATTTCAATTGTTGCCATCCAGTAAGAAACACCGTGTATAGTGAATCCCCGGATAGGTGACATGTGTCTTGTGTGAGCTAAAAAAATTATCGATTTAAAATTTCGTTTTTTTGGGATTTACACTTACACGGCAAAGATTAAATTCCACCATAATTTCAATTTAAATTCAAAAATTCTCAGATTTTTTTTCAAATGTTTAGAGACCCTTTACGTGACCAATACAAAATTGTTTAGAAATAGCTATGTCTGTTTAAGGGCATTAAGTGTTGCATTATTGTAAAGTGGTAGCACTTTGTGCTCTTACACACCTCGGAAATGTAACACGTACAGGGTGTTGCATTGACGGATCGACCATAGAAAAACCCAGGTAAATTTGAACACCATCTAATATTGTCTTTCTTCTTCGTTAATTGTACATTAAATTTTACAAGAATAATGAAATTGATGTAAAGGAACATTTAGTTTATAAAATTACACACGTTCGCCATTGGCGTGAGCAAAAAATGGTGAAGGGAAAGAACGTGCCTATGACCCTACATTTTCCCCATTTTGCTTCCTACTGCTTTTTATTCAAATTATAGGAAAAGTGTCTCCCCCCCCCAAGTGTGCCTCGCTGAAAAATTTCATTAAAATGTGTCAATAAACACTGGGGTTATTAACCATTTTTTTTTAACAACTTTAACACTCTGTATATTGAGTATAAAACGCCAAAGAAAAAAGTCGTATAAAGAAAGTATGCCTATTTTCGTTCAAGGAATCTGTGGTTAGCGAATTGGACTAGTAATTTGCAACACCCTGTAAATCATGTTTAATAAATTAATACCAAGTCATAAGGGCACAAAAGGGAGATATTAATGAAACGTCTGGAATATCTGAAAGGAATTTATTTCGGCAAATATCTGATACTACATATATTGATTATGTTTCCTTCGGTTGTCTTTTGTGTTCGCCCCTTCATAGTTATTTACCTTATCAATGTGGAACTTTTGATTATCATTCAGGAATTGGTCCGGGAAAAAACAGCTAACTTATGTCTATCTGCATGGTAGTAAATGAATTTTAATCCATATACAGAGTACTGGTTGGACTAGGAAATGTCTTTTTCGTGGAGGATGTTCAGCACATCCCTATTAAGTTGCCCTACTATAAAAGGTCTATGGAGCGTTTATTTTATAATATTTATAATATTTTGAAGAAATGTGAAATTTCATGAAAGTTTCAGTTTGGTCTATTTCCGAAACAGAATGAAGATGGAATTATTTTAAAGATGAAAATACGTAGAGAGCCAACCGTGTAAAATAGACAGTTGACATTTGTTTTAGCATAAGCCGAAGCAAAAAGTTTAATGCTATATACGTGTGGGTATATATATATAGATACATACACACATATAACGCAGACGCCCTGTATGTGAGCCGCACGGGCGCCACTGGTGTAGGTGGAACATTCTCCTTATTCCCGAACATGCACATTTATCCAGTCACAGAGTGTCCTTAATTTCCCATCTGTTTCAAATTGTTTTTAAAATATATTAAAAAAAAAGTTAAATACTCTGGATCTTGAAAACGAAGCGATTTCCGACCTACCTTTATTCGTTCTAAATATTCGATTTTACGATCTATACATTCCCTGAAAGTTTGTATGTTCATGAAACACCCCGTATATGTACGGCATATAATGGCATTCCCTTACTATCAATATCTACTCTTGCTTCGTGGGCGATCTACATATATCAACGTTCGAGATTTTTTTTAATAATGGACTGTCCAAGTATTCGTAAAGTGTCCCGTATGTCACGTTGTAGACTAAATAATTTGCAAATATTCGAAATAGAGAATAACGGTTTGCGCTTTTGTATCTTAGTTTTACAAAATCTATTAAATGACATAATTTTGTGACAAATTTAAAACGCAAGAAACGATCGTTGACCCAAAGCGTTAATCTGTTAACTCTGAGGGCTTCTTGAAGGAGATGTAACAAAGATCTTTTGAAAATGCTTGACTAATAAATGTGATAAAAATATATATTTTCTAATAGTCAGATATTTCAGGAAAATATTTTAATAGTTGAAATTGAATGTGTCCATTTTAATGGATGTAAATTTTTAATAAAGATACCTAAAACGTAATTTACGGAAATGGACTTAGCAGGTTAACCGTGTAAGCCGTCGACATTTTAAACTGTTGATAATAATTTTATTTCTTGTTTACACCGATTACAAATTGTAGGGACCCCCTGCATAATGCCTTACTGTTAGATCGTTTTCTATCATGCCGTATAATTTTCTAGTATCGTGAAAGAACTCTTAATTTATTACATATTATAACTTTTTTTTTTAATTTAAAAACGTCCCAAATATCCAATTAATAGATGTGAAGAACTTGTGGTTGTGTGCTTCGAAAGACTTCACACTTACGTTATATTTCGGTTCGAATTGATCGGTCACTATATCTCGATCCATGTAAGTATGAGTCAATTATCCGTGTTTTCTGTTGAGAAAGGGGAGAAGCAGTACACGCAATGCATTAGAACCCTCAGGATGGCCACCATTATGCTATGACAACAGAGGGGAGCTGCGGCTTGTAACTATGGTTTATTAAAAGGGGTCATATGGCATCAGTCTACGATTCAACTTTTCCCCTCGTTTCCCCGTGAGCTACGAAGAGAGACATGGCAAATATCTAATTTAAAGCTTGTCGATATATCTAGAAATACCTGAGAAAGGGCTCTAGGGTAAAAGTTGAGGAAATAATAATTTAAAATGACAGAAATTTAATTATGTACCACGTCTCGGGGGGTTTCTTTTATTATGCACACAAAAGTTATTGCTTTAGCATATAGCAATTTCTGGATATAATACAATAAATAAGTAGCCTCGTTGTTCAATAACGTTCTCGCAAAAACATGAGGTATACATACAAACAAATAAAAAATAAATATTCCTTTATCGAAATAAAATATAAATCATACAAAGAGTCACTTCGGCTCATAATATATCAATGTATGATACACATTTATTTTCGTTTGCAGTGAAATACAAACAATATTAAAATATATACGGCAAAATCTCAACTTACCTTGACACTGTAGGTCATCATTCTAGATACAGGAATAGCAAGAACGTCGATACGAAGTTACTTCATTCGCGAACGGTATAAAAGGAAAATAGTCATATTGGTCCCCATTCATAAATGGACAGCTTATAAAAACCTGAACAAGGCACAATAAAACCGACTTTATTGACTAATAAAAATACAAACACATCTAGAGTTGAGGTAGGGTCATGAAGTTTCCTACGAGCCATGCGCGATCGAGGCTATTGGGCTTGTTTCAGCTGTGTGGAAATGCGAACAACGAATTTTCTACTCTCTCTGCCTGTGGGGTTTAATTTTAATAGATGAGGAAAGAAAATAGTTCCCCAAACTTCATTTTAAAAAAGGAATCGGGTCTTCGGCACCTATATACCTAGATTCGTGTGAACTAACTGGAATTAACATATGAGCGCAGGGACCTAGTTATGACTAAAATAACTGAAAGTAATAATAATATATTAATTCCAGATTATAATACAGATATAACATGCACAATATAAAATTTAAAATGACTGGAACAGGAGTTTTGCAGTTTTTAAGACAATCAAGTCGTTCTTTTAGTACCTAGCCGCAACATAAGAGTTGCGCAAGTGGGAGAAGGACCGCATAAGATTTTATATGCCTCTGACAAAGACCGATGAAGTACGTTGAGAGACTAGTGACTGAAGGGGGCGGAGTCAGACCGGCCAAAGTCTTCGTTTTGATGTTTAGATTATCATCGATTTCGCTGTCTTCGTGGCGATGGAAACTTTGATAAATATCTGTACACAATGTAAATAAATGAAGGGAAAAAACGGTTAATCGCTAGGACTTATGATTAGTAAAAATTCTGAAACGGTGAGAGATCCGGTAACGCATCCATGTAAGCCACTAGCCTCGCAACTCACTACGTTGGTCTTCGTCATATGCACATCAAACCTTATGCGGCCCCTTTACCGCAACTCCTATGTTTTGACTTGAACTGGTAACGTCTCTATATGCGTTACGATCATTGAACGAAGAAATGAAGAGACACATGCCATAGGAAAAATAAACTAATTTTTCTAATTTTGATGTGCGACAATATTTATGTACAAATATTTAAACATATTCAAGAAGCGCACTGCATCTGTAGAACTATTATTTACGTAGCTGAGTAGGAAGTGCTTTATTTTGCTTAACGACTAGATTTCTACGAAACTATCGAAAAGACGTCCCGCTTTAGACCCACTAGTTCCACGTGAAAAATGACGCCAGTGAAACACACAACAGCATTTCACAATCAGTTTCATACGTAATTTTTCTTGTTTTACTATTCGATCTCAAAATCTCAAGCAAATTGAGAAAGAAAGAAACTCGTCCCTTTATATGACAAAATAAGAAAAAACTACCTTCTCTGCATCTCCTTTTCTACTTGTCTTTCTTATTTTTCTATATGTAACGAGTGGGATTTTATGGAAAATTATTTTTCTCGCAAAGTTAACTTGCTATATGACAAAAAGATAACGCGTCTTGAATCAGAACTCCAATAGTGACGTTTCATTTAACTTTCGTTTCCATGAAAACTCTAAATTTAATAAAATATGAATAAGCTGATTAGATTGTTAGGTGAATAATGAGCTATATGCACGTCATTACTCATTATTAACGTGTTATTCAACCGTTTTTAGATAACAAATGCGGAAAACGTACGTTGTAATCACCGCACTCCAAATAAAGCCTTTTAGAGCAGAAAAGAACGAAAAATTAATGGAAGAGTGGCAAAAGTTAATATACATGTACAAAATAAACGCAAATACATTGACATGCATTCTATAGGTGATGTCTCAGTCTTGAATATAGTATCGTAAATAAAATTGAAGGTAAAGCTACATATATGTTTGTACATGTGAACTTCTCAAAATTCGATTTTCCACCAGTCGGCATTAATAATGATATTGGAAATTGGTACAGCCTCAATAAGGATATAATTATACTGATGATGTTTTTAATTACAAAAAAAACAAACATATGTAAAACGTTGTTAATTTTAAAATTATTAATGACGTTACTGTAATGTATTGAACATACGATGCATCAATTCCTTATTCTCTTTTGGAAATGCGACCTAGGGGTAATAAAACTTTAATTTAATGAATTTGTTTGGATTGGTTTGGTGAAAACCAGTCTCGAATCCCACTTCATTTTTACATACCGCTTTCTTCAGAGATTGTATGCCTTATATTTCAAATTTTGAAACGTTAATTAATTTGTTATGTGCCCGACAAATTCGTTTTCGAGATCTCTTAGTGAATTTTCACGGTTCGCTTGCTCATTTCTGAAGCTTCATATCAGTCTTTTCCAGGTCGAGTTTTCCCCATAATTGAGTGGTTCCTCCTTTAGTAAACCCCAACAGAAAACCTTCACAGATCAAAGTGGCCATAGCGTTGTTTACACTTTTCGAGTTACTGTATTTTATGTAAGTTTTACTTCGGGAGCGTTTGCGGCCTAATTTAATTTAACTCTGCATTTACCTGTGGAGGATTATTCTCGGTCGCCACAAAGTACAGAATACAATATTTAGTTTTTAAGTTTCTTTTTATAAATATTAGTTGAAGTTTAATTACACAGCAGTTTTAAGAATAATTGAGAATTTGTTATTTGGCTACCTGTTTTGAATAGTTGCGACAATACAGGATAATCAGTTAATAGTTTTTGTGCGGCAAGCTTTTGATTAAGGGTTGCAAATGCGCATACACGCTTACGTCATCCAATTTTTTGGCCTACAAATGTCTGTTACGTCGCTGATCTCATTATCATATTTCATAGTATTGACAAATAATTCTGTCATTTCTCCGACCCCAATATCGATTTGAGGTTAAAAATGATTAAAATGTCAAAGGGACACGAAAAAAAATAATCAAAAGTCTGTGTAAATTAGGGTATAGTCAAACAATGTCCCAAAAAGGAAAATGTAACCTTAATTCAGATGGTAGCGTGTGTTTGAGTGATATTTTAAGTTCCTTCAATTCTTGCATTAACGAAGAACATGCGTGGGCGCTGTGCTATCAACTTTCCAAATATTTCTTTGAATGTCTTTCTAGCAGGAACCAAGTACTTCATAATATCCGCAAAGTTAACGACGTTTTCCTGAAAACAGATGGATCTATACACGAAAACACTAGTTTGGCAAGGAATAAGCCAGAAAATATAGTTCGGTAAGACATTTTTGCATTATTGATATATCCAAACATGACTAAAGCATAATAAGTTCCTTCAAAGGGGCCCTTACTGATAAGATCAATTTTGATTCCCAATACTGGGTGAATCAACATATTTGATAATTGCAAATGTAGTGGAAAAATGAGGCCAGATAGTTGCTTGTCACAAATGATTTCCCTTTAACACCAACTATCACTCATTTATCATGTTAAAGTTATGAAAGGGGGTACTTGGATTTGTTGAATTAAGCAGCGCGGTTTTTGTTTCAATTGGTACAGCTAAAAATGACCCTCATGTATATCATATAGAAGTTGTCCAGTATAAAAGTTGGTTTAGCTAGCTTACAATTTGTTTATTCAACATTTTTCAATCTAGTCTGATTCTCAGTACACTGAGTGGATGTGGAATTTTCTGGCCACAATTTATGACTTACTAACAAAATTTTGTCTCTATATATCTACTGTCTCTGTCAATAGAATACAAATAGATAAATGGGCATGTCAAAACTTTTATTCAAGTGAAATGATTACACCACAATGAAACTATTGAAAGTTTAGTTTTAGCTCTGAAAAAGATATTGTGGCTGGCATTGGCCTGGTTATTTATGCCACCATTGACACTGAATTTAATGAGGGTGAAGAGATGGTTATCAGTAATGAATTGGAACAATTAGTCACTGATATGTTTGATGATTTGAATGGCAGTCTGCAAACTCACCATGAGACAGATGATGAAGGTAGGTAGTAGAATGTACTCAACAAAACTGAAATGGTATAGCCTTTCCTCAGCAAAGACTATATTGAAGTATTAATTGTCATTAAAATAATAGTTAAATATTATCTAATTCTAATGACTTACATGTGATTAGTTTTGTTTACAATATAGTTGATATATAATTCAATATTCTAATTATCAATTTTATTGATAGCAATATAAATTTATAACTTAGTAAGAAAATAATATAAAATAGACAATTCATAAGATCATTTGTTGCATATTGTGCTATAATGAACTGGTTTATGAAAGTTGTGTCTTAATTTATTAAATTGTATTGAAAAATATTGTTGTTAGAACATACCATGTTTACTAGGTATTGAAAGAGATTCGGAAGAACAATTTGAAGCTGGCCCTTCAAAGTGTAGTACTGAATCTGATGGACTGAATTTGGAAGAGGTTATAAGGAGATGTGAATCTCATTTAGGTGAGGTATTGATAATATTTATTTAAGGTATTAGTATAATAACCTGATAGAAACGTAACGGCTACGGCGTTTATGTCTCTAATAAACATCTTTATAGGGTAAAAGAGATTTCAATTTTATCAGTTTTTGGTTTATCATTTTGGAACACCTTGTTCCTCTTGTTTGTGTTCTTTATTTACAGTTCTCTTTATTTTTAAATACAATTATTCCAAAGTATGTCGGATAGCTAATATTTTAAATTATATTGAATAAAGGAACGCTAACAAAAGCCCAGGTCGAAGCTCACTACAAAGCAGTTGTCAGAGCACTAGTAGCCGAAGCCATCGAACTTTCGACGTTTCTGGAGAAAGTGGCGCAGGGCACAATTTGTTTGCCATCCAGTTCAGCTAGCGACACTTTAGACTTAAAATTCACCGATTGGGCTAAGTTTTGGGTGCAAGTTATGAGCGAATTACGCACAGGTAACTACTCGCTATTGTATGCACGAGGTGTTGACAGCATTTGCTAACTAGCACTGTAACCATTCCTCTCCTCAATCAACCCCAAGTTGACGCGTTTATATTTAATGCTTGAGTAGTGCTTCTTCTAATTCCCAAAACATTTAAGCACTTGCTATAGGGGTCAAGCTGAAGAAAGTCAACTACAGCAAAGCTCCCATTGAGTATGAGCTGACGCCTTACGAAGTATTGATGAAAGATATAAGAAATGGCAAATACAATTTGCGGAAAATTATGGTGGATGGAGACATACCGAGAAGAGTTTCCAAGGACGCACATGCCATTATTCTAGACTTTATAAGGTATTTAAATAATTAGAAGAGCGTGTTCCTTTTCGTTATTTATAATTTTTATATTTCTTATACTTATAACGTGATTGTAGTAATACATAATAACAATTCTTTTTAGGTCAAGACCACCATTACGAAAAGTTTCGGATCGGAAGCTTCCACCGCAACCAAGGACTCTTACCCCAAGAGAACAACTCTTGATGTCTATTAAAAAGGGAAGAAAACTGAAGCCCGTTCCTCTTCCTAGGTGAGAAGATTTTTATATTCAAATTAGTCTTGTTTAAATCTATGGTACTTGAACGTATTGCGTATACATATTATACAATATTATAGGAATAGTGCATGCCATATGAAATATGGTTCATACAAAACTAAAACCGTAGCACATTGTGGACATGAGCAGTAAACAAAACCTATGCAATCATAGCAAGAAATTAAAACTAGGTAACGCCGGCCCTGTTCGTTTGTCAGTCCCAATGATTCGGTAGCTGCATCTTCCTTTAAAGACACAGATTAGAGAAAGTTAAACACAAAATAGATTTGTTCCAACCTACTAGGAAATTCTCTAAGAATGGTTCAAGAATCATTTTGTTTATTCAAGCGCATTGCTCAATTAGAATTCAAAGCTACAATGTGGGTTGCCATGAAGGATTCTTGAACTGTTGTAATATTATTTGTTAAGGGGGTTGGGACAATCTGACAACATTGTGTTTTACTTATTTATATGAATCTCTCAAGGGATTAAAAAATATCATTAAATAGATATACATATATAGGTGGTTTGATAAGAAATATATACAGGGTGTCTTTGAAATGACTACAAAGTTTGATCATAAATAAGATGCTCTAAGCGTTGTACAGTCATTTCAGGGACACTCTGCATAAATTAAATTTGTCTACTACCCCTGTATATTGCCATGTATGTCTCAAACATAAAAAAATTCGTCACTAAAAATAACATTTTACATGTTCGTGCATTTTCATACAAAAGTCCTTGCTATTTTAACCAATATATGCATGAGTTTTGGTCCTTCCTATGTACGTTCGTTAAAGTAACCTGGTAGATGTTTACTACCATCAAATACCTACAGATCAATTTCACTGTTTTAGGGCTTCGTACCGATACAGTGTCGACAAAGACATTCCGAAGCCAGCAGTCCGTCGTTTAATCAAGGTAGATTTTTCCCAATTTGATGACGAAGACGATGATGAGCCGTCGATGGCCGAGACTCCAGATTCTAGCGAACCAGGCAAGATTATACACGTTAAAACTACGTTTCTTTTGAGGATAATAATTTATTAAAGCTTTTATATTACATACTAATGTAAAATTTCCTAAACGTTGGAACGAAGAATTCTCTCAAGGATAAGAAACATGGTTCTTGACATCAATCTTATGGGTTCAATTTTTTCCAAGTACTTTGGTATCTTAATTTAGTAATTCATAGGCATAGAGCACATAACTAAAGGCTTACGTGAGAAACACACAAAATATGAAAAAAAAATGTGAAACTTTGCCACCCTTGCATATCAGAAATGGTGTGTTTTTACCATAGTTCTATTAACACTTTTTTTAATTAATTTGCAGAGTATTATGGCCCCATAAAATATCTTCATGATAACAGATTACACCCTGTATGTTGATATCTACTCAATATATTCTTAGAGTTTCGAGACAAATTAAAGATACAAAAACATGCATGCATATAGGTTCCATCAAAAATAAAAAACATCTTTATCCGCATTTGGTATATTTTATGTGAAAAAAATCATTAATGTCATATTATATATAGAATTACTGCAGAATTCTAATATTGCATGTTTTTGAATTTTTAGTAATAAAATTCATAATAGTGTTAATTCTTCAGGGCTGTGGTCTTCAGAATATCAAAATATGTGTGACGGTACATTGGATGCCTATGACTTAGCAACTCAAGATACTCCTTTAACTATGAGGAGAAATACTCTGGGTAAGGAATAACACCATTATGATTTGTTTCATGTGTGAATGCCCCTATTTAAATTCATCTTACGCATTTAGATTAATTCGCTCCTATGACATAATAATCGCCCCACATACATATTAATATTTATATTTTGAATTTTTGTGAAAGGTCCGTTACATTTCAACTTCCATATTTCCCACTTAGGAGTTACTGAAATTCCCGCTGGTTGCTATTCTGTACCTCAGTCAAGGCCAGGTTCAAGACAGTCTTGCAACAGTACGGAATCTGAATCAGTACCAATGGAAACGGAAGTGGCAAAAGCGCTGCAGAATGAACTTACCAACCCACAAGGATGGCAGGATTCGATCTCACTCGACGATCGGTATGATAATATATGGAATAAATATTGCGTTATGTGAATTTTCCTCGACAAATCTTTACTTATAACTTGTGTTTTTTGTTGCAATAATAGTTTAAATGTAGTGAATAAGATTGATAAAAACATAGTAAAGGCGACGGTCTAATCTGTCCCATTAACTGCTTAAAAAAAGGAAAATTTGATGCTAAGAATTCCTTCTTTCAATAAAACCTGGCAATATGAGTAAGTGAAGGGGTTGCCAAATATTTTTAGGCTATGAAAGTCCTTCCTTAAACAGCCTGATAACAAAATCAACTTATATAAACAGAAAATTGAATAAATTAAGCAGAATATGATATTTGGTTATTGTGACTCACATATCAAAACAAAATTAGACTCTTTGTTTTATTTCGTTAATTATCTGCATTATTTTGTGACTATTTATATCCAAGTTCATTCTCTATCTATCTGCAATAATGAGTAATGTACGTGTATGTTTAAAATTGTCTATAATTTTTAAAACCAAGTATTAAAACATGTTTTAAACACGTTGAAAAGAAAATAGACAATTTTAACCAGTTAAAAACAAATGGTTTGCTTTTAAAAAAACATTTTTTTCCAATCCTGGATAATGTTTTTCAGACTCTCATTGACTTTGTCTGAAATTGTACATATCCGAACAGTACTTACAAAGGCCGAAGTGGAAGCCCTGCCTACAGAAGGCAGAGTTCGGCATGACGTGGAGAGTCGCAAAGTTTGTTTCTTGTGTCTAAAGACAAGGTAGATCTACATTGCTTTAAATAAAGCAGTTTTGTTTAAATGTTGAAATTGTTGAATATTGTGACACGTTCTATTAGATTTGGAATATTTGGACCTTGGGGTCAACGTTGCACTCTTTGCAAGCGCACGGTATGCACTAAGTGCTGTTCCAAAATGAATATTCCTATGGATCATTTTAGTAGTGTTCCGGTTGTTCTACTAAGCCCGAGTATAATGTACACTCCGGATGAAGAACCACGGTAAGTTGCAATTGCTTATAGGAATATTATTTCATGTTATATAGAGTATAATAGGAAACAATCTTTGTACAGGGCGATTTTTCATGCTAAAATTCTAGTAGGGTAAAAAATTATCACATTTTGAGCAAACTTGATGTAATTTGAAACATTTTGGTCAAGATTTATAACTGTTGTCCAGTTATTTTAAAAATTGCACGCCCATTTATTCTAAGGCTCATTAACAGTACACATTTATTAATAATATCCGCGAAAAATTGCAGATGAAAAGCGACCCATCTATTATTCATAGATTTTACTTTTTAAATGTATGTTGTTTTTCTAAGCAAACATATAGTGTGCCTGGAAAATTAAAGCTGGGCTGATACATTGTGAAAGTGCCAATAGTAGTTAACCTGAACTAACCTGTACGATTTTATTTTATTGCTTTTAGGGACTCTCTTACACGGACGTTCCTAAACAGAATGAATCCGAGCAGCACATCTCCAGGAGTGGCTTCCAAAGAAAGTAGCCCAGACGTGAGCAAATCTCCGACTGGTCTAATGGAAGCGAGCACTATCAGTGATCCAGGATTTGCTCAGGCGACTTCACCTCGTTCCAAATTCCGCACAAGCGCCGCTAACGTCATCCGGACATCCAGAGCTGTTGACAGATTGAAGGTTCGTACTGTGATTTTAAGCCGGTATTATACTTATAAGTAATTTATTTTATTTGGCAGAAATGTTTATATACAAATAATGAGTGAAGGGTATAAAGACTGCATCATATCAAAGAAATTAGCAGCTCAAAATTATGGCAATATTGACGGAAATTAGAATACGTCTTAACCCGTGAATAATTTTAGTGAGCAAATTTCTTCATTAATTGATGCATCCGGTGACCGTTCCGAACTCCCGAAATTCAATTGTCTTTAAGAAGAACTCGGAATATACACTTTAGTTGGTACAGGCAAAGTCCAAAGTTTTACGTTTGTTCAATTTTCCTGTGTAATACACTTGTTCGTTATTATTTTAATGCCATGTCCGCATGTGAAAATGCCCCTTCATGTATTGGCCTCACCAATAGTCTTAATATGGAACCGAGTCTTAATCAAAAACGGGGAACTAGAATTGAGCAATTCCGTTTCGTGGCCACCCTGAATGTGAAGCATCCGGTATTTTCAACGCATTAAAAAATAAGTATGAAACTTAATAATAAGACCTTTTTCATAATTTTTTTTTCTAAAGAGAGTTCTTTATGACATTTTTCCAGGGTTCCCAAATGGTTGTCTGTCACGACTGTAAATTAATGGTATTGCAGATCATCAAGTCGGCTCAAGCCAATCGCTCGGCCATCCGTAGTAAAGCGTTACAAAGTTTAACCCTTAACCTGTCTCCCGTATTTTAATAAATGTGATATTACTTTTTTTTATTAGTTTTAGAAATCATCCACTAGAGTCAGGGTTAGGTTAAAATATTTATTATAATTTAAGGTTTTAGGTCGTTGTTTTGCTTAAAGCCCGCTTACTTGGACCACTTCAAGCACCCTCTCATTAAAATCTTTTGATTTTTGCATTCAAAAAATCAAAGAAACGAGCGAAGCGGGCATCTTGGGTAAGGACCTTTAAGGTTTAAGATAAATAATGATTTTGTGATATGCCCGATTTCGTGCAAACTTCCAGAAATAGGTACAAACTTACTTTGAAAGTATTATATATATACATATATACTATTATTTTTAGATCCTGCAAAGTTTAAGTTAATTTTAGTTCAGGGATTAAAGTAAAGATATCCAGTCATTCGAAACCAAAGATGTATTTAAATCCGCGTTAGAGGACGCCGAATCTCCATCTTTGATATTCGTTAAAGTTTAAAAGTTTCGTACATTAATGCAAATTCCTAAAAACTAAAGCAAATAGGCCTGCAGTAGCTACTGACTCTGGTGAGTGCGTACTTCATGGACTTAGAGACTTACATTTATAGATTTAGCTACATTATGATCAATGGTACATTAAGATAAGTACCAAAGAACAGAAACAAGTATAGATTTGAGTACCTCATACAAATATGTTAATTTCCTAAAGTTATTGTGATTTTTTATTTCGTATTAAGTTAAGTATATGCTACATTTAGGGTACTTGAAATGAATTTTAGACATTATGTTGTTTTTATTTTTGTGGATTATTATTTTATTATGCAGTTCATAAAACATAAATAAATTTGGTTGATTTTTATAGGTTTGTGCTTCGAAGACACTAAAGCAGTAAAATATGTGTAAAATAGGGACTTATCACTTTAAAATTAATAACGCAAGAAATGAAAGAAGTAAATAGAAACGGTTGTAATCAAATTTACACTTGATGAAACGAGATCATTATTAATTTAGAAATGAGACCCAAAGTACTCGTTTCAAGCTAAATTTTTTCATATTTTCACAAGAGCAGCGATTTCGAGGATTTGCTGTAGTTCTATATTTTAAATTAAAAAAACCTAAGTTTAAATTCTCGTTAGTACACCCTTTATGTGTATCAGCTTTCCCATATAATTTAATTTTCTCGGAAAGAATTTGTTTACTTCGAATATAACTATATCAGCAACTAAAATATTTAGAACCTTTTTGTTTAAAATTATATCTTCTGCCTTATATCCTGCAATCGCAAATCACTTGCTATAACAATGTATTATAAACCAACGTTGTGTCGTACATCATTATAACTCAAGCGTTATGTTTAACTCTAAAAGCTCCCAGTGTTGAGAAATTTAAGACGTGAGGGTCATAATATAAGTATTTCACAATCGCGGTATATACACGATTTTTACCACTACTAGATTTAACAGATTAATGCAGATGAAACTAGACTAACGAAATTAAAAAAAACGCAACACGTGAACATTGAAGTTTCATTTGATATTAATTATAAATCAACAATAGGATGATAATGACATTGTGGCTGATTAGCTCACTAGTTACAATGATGACCCATATATGTGTTATTATTAATCTATTATTCAACTGTTTTAGAATAAAGGGGAGAAAATCTACTTCACAGTTATTCAACACATTCAATTATGGTGTCTTTTAAAACTAATAGTGGCAAAAATATTTTAATAATTGTAGGGACACGATATAAAAATAGCACCTTACCATTATCAAATTTAAATGTGCAAACCCTTCAAAGTCATTTGTGTATCTGTGTGATAAGCTAAGCTAGTGATAAAAATATTCTCGTATGTGATCTGCTGTAACCCTAAAGAGACTATATTATGTAGTGTGTTCCAAAGATATATATGGATAGTTTAAGTAAAGTTAAATGTACTATTAATTCCTGAAGCAAATGAATAGAATTCCTTTCGTTCTCGCAATTAAATCAATTAAATGTAGTTAAATATCAAATATTTTTAATATTATATTCTATTCAGACTCAAACATCGAGGCACTAAACATATATAGTTTCAGCTCAGTTACAGTGCTGTTAATAAAAGTTAGCTAAATAATGAAAAAGAATATTTGAACGTCAATAAACTGTTTTCCTTAAATTTGACACGCTTCAATAGAAACCAAACCACTGCATTCTTGCATGCGTCGTCTCAAAAACAGTAATCGGTGTGACATCCGACTATTTTACGGACCATTTCGTCATAGGATTTTGCCATTTTATTCAACCATCACTACAACTAGTATGCAAATAAAGTCCAATATTTCAGCTGTAGTGTGTAGATGCGCTTTATTTTATTGGAAACGGGCCTCATGCACTCATATTTTTATTAACTATTTGAAGATATATTGACATCAGAACTTATGATAATGTTGCGCATATACAGGGTATCTGTTTTAACTGATATCTCTATTGCTATCTTCGAAAGGTTCCTTAAAGCTATATCATGTCAGTTAAAGTAGAAAAAGTTCAATTTTTTTTATAGATAATTCTGCGTTACCAAATTTTAATCTGTGCCCCTTTAGTATCTGAATTAGTAGTGAACTTTTAAAAAACCTTTCAAGTGAAATTGCTCGGTAAGTTAAGAACTATTATTGCCATACGTGAAAAAAGATTAATCGGGAGGCAAGTTCGGTTTTTGTCTTCTGGGCAACAATGAAAATGATCTTTTTTCCAGGCTAACATTCTTCAAGATATCATTGCTAAGTCGCATTCTTAAAAATCTATACCTGGAAAGTAAACTTAATTTCCAATAGGGCCATGTCCAACTCGGTTTTATGCCGTCGTATAGCGTTTCGAACCGATAACACATCAATATTAGGTTTTGTATTTAAAGCCTCCAAATACTGCGTTGTCTACTTAGCCAGGACATTTTGAAAATTTTAGCATGTTTTTTTACGATTTATAATCAAACTAAAATGATTTTGACATCATGCAAAACAGGCTATGAATTACATATCTTGAAAAGGGCAATACACGTATATTCAATAGGAGGAATAGGTTCAAGATCGTTGTTTAGCTCAGTGTTGAAGAATTAAATTTATGCTAAATGACTTGTGCTAATCAGTGACAGAAATGTATAGGATTATTTAACCTCAAGATTACTGAGAATTCCCTAAATCAGCTAAAATCATTGAAACCGTTTTATGAGTTACTATTAGCACATATTTTTTCTGAACCAAAAAAAAAAGATTGAAAGCGTTACTAAGTAATGTATTCAAGATGTAATTTATTTGATATAAATATAAATATATATGTCTACTTCAGTAGTTACAATGAAGTGTTGCTTCGGAGTAGAAAATTCTTCATTCTTCACAACAGGCATGAAGCGATTTAACGGCAGTAGAAACTATGGTTTGTTGTTGAATCAAATATGCCCTATATATTCATTGCAAGGTTGTTCGGTAATGAATATTAAATTACTATAATACATAGGTTTAAATCGCCATTTCGAAACCCACAAAGGGTGGATTGACCAAGCAAGCAAACAATTGCAGTTGAAAAAGAATTCATATGTATTTTTTTAAATGTACTTTATTTTAAACTTTTTCGCCTGTAACAGGCTATGTAGTATAAATAAATGCGTCACAGTTGATATTTTAATTAGTAAAATATTTTCGCCAGTAGGAAAACTTTTTTAATGAAAATTGTTTAACAAAATAGAGTAAATGCTTAACAGAAAAATTAGGCATTTGCCTAACTTCTCTCTTAAGTTTTAACTCCTCTTCTTCCAACCCCCTTGGTTTATCATCAACTACTTGAGTTACAAACTGAACTTGTGCACGCAATTTAATAAATGGTTTATAATGAAGAAAAGCAGTACGTTGAATTATTTATTTTCAAATTATACAAAAAATATCAAAATTCATTTATTTTTTGTTATAATCTCCTTTAGGTTTTAATTAAAATGTATGATTAAGACGGTTTGTGTGGACGACTAGACTTAGCCAATTTTTTAATACATCATATTTAGAATAACCGAACGCACGCAATGAATATTATATGAACATATTCCGAAATATTAATTGATACCAGCAAATACCTATATTAATTAAAAAAAGACTCAAAACAATTGATCTAGTAAATGCATGTTTTGTCGGGAAACGACATCTGGGTCAATAATCTAGATTTTAGTAACGCAGTGATGGGGAATCCAATTTTCCAGACCGACATTCTATTTCGAAACCAAAATGTTTAATAGGGGAATTAAAGTTAAATGTATTAATATATCTTGAAAGGCACGTTAGTAATATTCTGTCGTATTATGATACACCACTTCAGCACATTAAACATAGCAACTTTTAAATTTTCTTTCAAAATTCCTTTTTCATGCAAAAATCTTTTTGATAACACTAGCACTAACGTAGGCAAAGTCTTTCACGTACCTGCGAATGAATTGTCAGTGCTAAAGTCTGCTGAAGTAAATGCCTTCCAATTCCCCACATTTTCGTGTGATTCCAGTATTAACATTTATGGCCAGCGTTGGATTCCTACGTAGAAACAAATTGAAATATTTTAGATTAACAAAAAATCTGAACCATAAAGTTTTCTCTTTAAATACAATTCGTGCAATGGAAATAAATTTGTAAATTTATTACAAACTTATTTACATTTGTACAACCAAACAGGACTCAGTTATTGTTCAGATTCGACTTTACAGACTCAATATTTAATTTTAATTATCCACAATAAATTGTTATTTTAAGTAGATACTTTAGCCCTTGGACCTCCATAAATTGTAATGTTAACGTAAATATGAAATAAAGAATATTACGGTGTTGAAATTCTGTGTTTTTATTTCAATTTCAAGCGGATTATTGAGTCTGAATGTAGTTTAACTACATAGCTGATGTTTAATGCTAATTAGGTATAATTACCACAATCTACTTAAACGTTAACTGTTAAACGATAAGTCATAAATTTAATTTTAAAATTTCGATACTTTTTGAAGATGACACATATTTTCGTTTTTAACAACACTTTCTTCAAAACATTCTTGAAAATTGGGGTAAATAATACACAGTGAAATTTGTTGCTGGTAGGAAACTTTTGTTTATATCTTCCAAAAAGTAGTACCTAATATATGTTTTTTCAATATCAGAACATAAAAAAGTAATATAACTTAAATGACAATGGAAAAATCTCAAATAAGAATAAAAAATATTGTAAACCTTTGATACACTAGTTGTTCCAAATTTTATGCACAGTAATGCAATTTTTAGATATTTGCTGTCACAAAATCTGGGACACCCTGTATAAATTAGTATTGACAAAAAAATTTACTAAAATTTCTCTTCATCCAGACCATGCTTGAAGAACATCATTACAGGAACAGACGCTCCGTCGATTTCACGGTATTCCATCAAACCTACAAGACCCTCAATTTCCATGGATTCTCCGGTAAAGAATTGGAGATCTTTAAACCTACTGAGAATGTCTTTCATTACTACGTTTACATTATTTTTAAAGACGTCCACTTCGTCTTTTTCCAATTTAGGGATCAATCTGCAAAAAAAAATTAGTATGTGACAAAAAATAATAATTTTACTGGACAATGGTAAATTCACACTTATCAATTAATAATTATTTAATATATTATCAATTTATTAAAGAATGACACCACTTCATAACTTCAAAATTATTAAAACGCAAAATTAAAATAAAATGACCTTTTCCCCTCTGTAAACACTAAAATTTATTTATATTATTTCTTCAAAAACTGTCCTAAATCTTTCTCGATTTGTCATACATCATTATATAACAAATTAATAACAACTTAGGAATTCTATAGCATGTTTTTGCTCTGAGTAGTGCATTAAATTACACTACACAGTATTAGTTCATGCAAGCATGAGATTTCCTTTACAACAAATAGATTCAGAAATAATGGGTAACGATTAAAAAGCATTGAAATATCAAAGCTATATCTGGGATATATTAATCTATTAATCACATGTTTGATGGTAAATGAGAAATGGCTTAGTCAATGCCCAACATGTGCCACATGGTGTTTTTCGTTTTGCTGTCACTTCTAAAGTTGCTTCTAGCTAATATTTTATTGTGGTATTTATTGCAACAAGTATAATTGAAAATAATTTTTCAATCACAGGAAGCTTAAGTATTTGCCATTGCAGAGCATTATTTATTACAACATAGGTACCACAAAATACTGTCTTATTCTTTTTACTAAAGACATAGTAAAAATGATACTTTTAAGATTTTGTAAAGAAACTGCATGAATGAAAATAAACAAATCTTCAAACATTGATTGACCTAAACATGGTTTTGATAAAGCTTTAAGAATAATTGATATAGTTTCAAGGTTTTAAGATTGGGTCAGTAAGCATGTCATTAGTCAGTAGTCACCAGTTATCTAACATTTTTATCACAGATTTTGAGGATTTTGCATCAATATACTTACTATTACATTCAACAACACTTTTTTAACTTTCTGCGTTAGTACATATAAATTTATTTATCTCAAAATGTTAAAATATAGTTTTACCTACTTTTTCATATAGTCCTTCAAGTATAGAGTGTATGACTTTTTGTCAGGGAAGGCAAAAGATTCCTGCAGTCTGTGGTTCAACACAATATCAACACCACTCTCACCACTGTCCTCAGTACCTTCATCGGCCTCTTCAGCAGAGGGATTGGCTCCATCCAGCTGGATGTCTCCGTTCTTTCTGGTTACGTGTTTACCGTAAACTTCATAGATAACTTCATTGAGAAGCTTAATTTTGTATGTATCTGAGAACATCTCGTCTCCTGTAATAAGATATAAATTTTAACATGCATATTCAGTAATAATCTAAAAATAAAATATATTTATTATCGGGCTATTTCTGGATAAAAGGTAAATATGTCAAAGTTGGACTTTGGGAAAAGTAAGTTTTGGGGGTGAAAAATTTGGATTCGGATGAAAATACTTTGCAAAGAACATAGACTTGGGTGTAAGGAATGTATCTTACCGGTGAGTTTGTCTTTATAGATCCTCATTTTGGAAGATGACTTGGATTTTTGTCTAGGTGTTGAAGAGGAATTACCGAAACCCGTAAAGAGTCGTTTCGAAAGGACCGTCAATGTCTAGTTTCATTTATGTCATTAAAATTTTGAACAGAACAGTTGACTGTTGAAGTACGTCAATGCAGATTGTGGCCAAGAAATTAATAGGGATGTGCAACATCGATATAAACTAATGATATGTTATACACACACAATCATCGTAACGTCATCACTTGCAGTATTCGCAAACTATGGGGCATCCCTCCCGGTATCGGAACTCTCACCTAATATTGGAAGTAGGGATTATTTAGGTCTTTATGTCTTACGTGAGAATTGTTTTATTAATAAACTTAAATTTGGAAAAGTTCTTGACGTTATGGTGAAGGAACAGTTTACGATGACGGAGGATCTGGTCAAGAGATTCGAATGAGAATGTGACTAGCGTGACTGGGCTCTTTAAATTTAAAAAGATGACTCAAAAAACTGCAAAGAGTGCATAAGGAAAATATATCGATGCCTAGTATACGTATAGTGCGTGTAGCCTAGTATAACACACTGGGTAGCTAGGCGACAGAAATTATCTCAAAATCTTGTAGAGGTAGAACAGCAACTTAAATACAAAAATCGTACAATATAAGCAGAGGCATAAGCTAGACACAATTTTTTAATTTGTCTATAAATTTTAACATTCCATGTAGCATACCCTTAAACGGCTTGAGTTATGGGAAAATGGCTTTTACATTTTGCCGTAACATGCTTTTATGGGAATAATTGTGACCTGACCCGCTTCATTGAGCTCCACTGATACCGAGTTCTTGAAATACGGCTTAAGCTTGGCTGACCTAAACCTAACCCTCATCGTGAGTTCGTTCACATCAATGATCTTCAATATTCCAAGTTTCAGTCTTGGCTTATTTTAAATGCAGATTGTCGTCTTCCAAGATACCGATTGAAATATGTTTCGCTCGCTATCTCGGAGTTACTATTACTTTAAATACACGTTAAAGTATCACGTTTTTCTTAGTTTTAGTAATATATTTTAACGGCACATGACGCCCAATACTCAACATGCAATTTTAGCCAATTTGTTGATTAAAAAAACAGCCTTTGAAGCGCGATATAAATACGTAAACCGCTATTGTTATCGTTAAAAGTTGTTTTTGTAAAAAAAGTAGATTTGGTCCATACTAGTGTAATGTGCCATAGTTTGTTTTGAACAAAAAGTATCCTCCTACTAATGATATCAACATCAACTTTGATTTATGTTTAAAAAAATACAACTTTCTCTTATAACAAAAAATATTATATATTACTTTAAAGAATGGTAATCTGCTCGAAATAGTATTCCTACAAATGATGCATCAATTATACAACTATACAACGCGGCTTTAAGTTGTAAACCATTGTTTTTAAAAAATTCAAAAGTAGCATTAAATAGGAAAAAAAAAACTATCTTTTGACGTTTGTTTATTTTTTAAATGTGACTTTTGTCACCTGTAGCGCAAAATGGCCGATTTTTCAAAATTGAAACATAAGTGACACTTCAAATCAAAAATCTTTCAAAACTACTTATAACAGTGTGTGGCGATTCAAAATCTATCAATTACTTTTTCAGAAAAATGGGTATAAATTTTGTAAAAAATGCAATACGAATTCAGTTAAATAGTACGTAAACAATAAAAATTAGAGCAACACTGTATTTGTGTGATTAACTTAATTACTAAATAACAAGGGGTTCTGAAAATCGGTCAAAGAGACGATAGAAAATTTTTTATCACCTCGCTAAATTTGTCTCTAAAAAGACACGAAGAGTCCTTTACTCCTCTTCCTCCATCTTTGCGCCTCTTGCAACAATTTGAATTTATTATATATCAATCTGATTCAAACAATTTGTTGTGGGGTGTCTACCCACAACCGGTTGTTAACCTTAACAAACCCAACAAAAAGCAAAAAAATTTACTGATAAGATGTAAGTTTTTACATCTTTTACACGAGTGTGTCCAAAAATGGGGGCAATATTGCGGAAATGAAAAATTCTTTTGTCAAAAGATCAGACTTCTGCTTATAAATTGGTTTATAAAAATTTACCCTTACGGGGCTTTTCAATGTTTGATAACGAAAATAGTATTTGACCTAAATAACTTTTTTTTCGGTTGATGAAATTAATTAATTTTGGGTCTCTCGTGTATCACATCAAGGTTAATAGTATAAGACCTAACACATCTTTTTTACATCTTTAGCGAGGAGGAGTGGAGGCTCCTCTCAACGTTTTTATCCACTAAATTTTACGGTTTTTAGTTTTTTTAAATTATTACCTGGTTTATTAGATTTGTGGCGTACCTAAGAAAATATAAAGGCACTCTTGGTTAATGTATGCAATCTGAGCTGTTTTCCAGAAAAATACCACATCGTCAAAGGGCGTATTTTACAAAAGTAATGCAATTTTGGTTGTATTTTAAACTCTATCACCTAAATACCAAATTAAACGACGTTTTTGTGTTAAAATTGTCGAAAATGAATTTGTTCTTTTGAAATAAATTCATTAAATTTTGCCAAATAGAAAAAAAGTGAATTAGAAAACAACATTTTTCCGATCAAATTTTGAAGAGTTCTATTTTCGTGAGGGTAAGTTGTTGAACAACAATTGATAAGTCTATGAACAATTTTTTGACAAAGATTTCCACTTCCGGGATATTTTCCACATTTTTGAAAACGTCCTGTATATTTGTATATTTTTATATATTGATATATACATAAATTATATTCATAAATAATTGGAAACATGGCTGAGTGATGTAATTTAAAATTTAAAATGGGATACCATTCAATACTGTTTTCCATTAAAAACTTTGGGGATGACTGTCGCCCTTATTCAGGGGTTCAAGTTGAAGGACTGAAATGACAATAATAAATTATGCCTTTCGAATTAAAAATCGATAGGTCTGAGCTTTGTTACACATTGTCATTTTAAATACTGAAAATCGAAGTGTACATTTTTCGTGGGACCACCCTGTATAGTTGTTTTATTAAATTTGTCCCTTAACTATTCCTTGTTTGGCTTTCTCCCTCTTCTGTGAAAATAAGTAGTGGTTCTTCGAATCAACGACCGAAAATCCTGATTACTACTGGGTTAGTTAAAGGGTACCGGTGATTTACAAATCAGTAACAGAAAATTTCTTGGGACAAGGGGGCAAAATAAAGATTATGTGGCTAGTAGGTACACGTTTCTCGGTTAGAACTAGTCGCTAGTCAACGAAGCGTTACCTCAAGACGAAGAAGGGAGGACGGCGCTTCTAAATAACCCTCTCTGCGAAGGTCTCAGACCTATCAGCGACGATGTTAACCAATTTTAAAATGGCAATGCAGAAATCGTCTTAAAATCGAGTAAACCAAGTTATTACAAGAGAATGATGCTCACATGAGGGTGTGAGACAGATCCGACTCTGAAGACTTTAACCTCCTATATGTGATTTTGAAAGCTGGATAACCAGCCTATTATTGCTCTATACCTACGTTATCGATACATTTTAGATGTTTTTGAGAAAAGGATAGCCACTTAGAATGTTCTCTAGAGGGGAGGTTATAGTTGTTAAAATTGCAAAACTTATAATGCATAACTAACGTGCAGCATTGAAGTTGGTACTCAAGTACGTCAGTAAAGTTCGTCAAATAAAATTTGAAAATTCCAGGCGAAAGACTATAAGAGGCATGGTGGAATCAAATTCTACATATGTCTGCTATAATAAATAAATAATATAATTTAGTCAACATAGTTTAGAACAATAAATCATCTGATAAACATGCATATTTGTGACGGTGTTCACAACCTTAATGGCCTTACCGGCCGGCGTGCTTTCAAGCTGCCGTTCGTTAATAATTCTTCGTTTATTATGCTTATTTTGCGAAACGTTAAACGTAAATTTTAGTGTGGTGTAACGAAAAATTATATATTTACTAACAATTATCATGTGATAGAATAAACACTAGGAAGTTGACTAGAAAGAAATTTATTAAGGCCTCGCGACGCGTAACTGACCGAATTGTAGCAATAAGTACTTATAGAGTATATACGTCTATTGGAAGGATGACCGGGTTAATTATGCACCTTTGTAAATTCACTTGATATCTCAAGAGCTCCGTTATTGTGGAGATCCTAAGGGATGCAGAACTATAAAGGCAACACTTTCTGTATTATTGACCATTTGGAATCTACCAACCACAAATTATGTTTGTTACAGTTTGGACTTAATAATTACTTTAGAGTTGCCCTAACTATTAGCTGGTAATTTCAGGTAATAATTATCGATCTGTTACTTGTAAAATGTGTACGAAATAGAACACTACCGAATAACATGTGTTGGTCGCAGATCGTACGATCTTACTAGAAATATGATTTTTGAGGCAATAGAACGTCAGGAATATAAGTTTCCATTCTGCTACGTACTGTATATGGTTGAGATTTGTTTTTCTCGAGAATTATTCTTGTTAAATTAATTTCATATTAACCGCCCATCTCTATTGTTCGATATACTTTATCAACATATATTGAGGCCCAAAAGTCCCGTATAAATTCGTTAAAAATTGAGGAAAATATTTT